>NC_048572.1:41910945-42027305 GCF_013265735.2 Oncorhynchus mykiss
AAATGTATATTGAGGAACCATAATCACTACTACTGGATAATTGATAGGTACAGTAGTGAACTGAAGGGTTGTCCCAACTTGTTCAAATCATTATAATACTACTACTAATAATAGTTAAAAGCAGTGCTCCTTATCAGTCCAGTATGTATGCAGGTATATGTGCTTTACAACCAGCCTTTCTTGGTATTGCTGGTTGTAGTACATATACCTGCATACATACTGGACAGTAGGTGGCAATGGTACTGTATATGGGGTGCAACAAACTTACCTGAGACTCCCTGTCTCTGCCAGTCTGTCCCTGCATATCTGTCCCCAGTTCTGCTGTCTGTGTGCCATCTGCCCTAGCAGGGGCTAAAATCTGATATCAACTTTGGAGGGGACAATTACATGACATTTTCTCAAGACCAATTCCTGAAAAAACACCAACAGTAGTGCTGTAACACATAGCCTACGCTGTAATATGTTAAATGTATATTGAGGAACCATAATCACTACTACTGGATAATTGATAGGTACAGTAGTGAACTGAAGGGTTGTCCCAACTTGTTCAAATCATTATAATACTACTACTAATAATAGTTAAAAGCAGTGCCCCTTATCAGTCCAGTATGTGTGCAGGTATATGTGCTTACACCCAGCCTTTCTTGGTATTGCTGGTTGTAGTACATATACCTGCATACATACTGGACAGTAATAATAGTTAAAAGCAGTGTTCCTTATCAGTCCAGTATGTATGCAGGTATATGTGCTTTTACAACCAGCCTTTCTTGGTATTGCTGGTTGTAGTACATATACCTACATACATACTGGACAGTAGGTGGCAATGGTACTGTACACTGACTGTATATGGGGTGCAACAAACTTACCTGAGACTCCCTGTCTCTGCCAGTCTGTCCCTGCATATCTGTCCCCAGTTCTGCTGTCTGTGTGCCATCTGCCCTAGTAGGGGCTAAAATCTGATATCAACTTTGGAGGGGACAATTACATGACATTTTCTCAAGAGCAATTCCTGAAAAAACACCAAAAGTAGTGCTGTAACACATAGCCTACGCTGTAATATGTTAAATGTATATTGAGGAACCATAATCACTACTACTGGATAATTGATAGGTACAGTAGTTAACTGAAGGGTTGTCCCAACTTGTTCAAATCATTATAATACTACTACTAATAATAGTTAAAAGCAGTGCTCCTTATCAGTCCAGTATGTGTGCAGGTATATGTGCTTACACCCAGCCTTTCTTGGTATTGCTGGTTGTAGTACATATACCTGCATACATACTGGACAGTAGGTGGCAATGGTACTGTATATGGGGTGCAACAAACTTACCTGAGACTCCCTGTCCCTGCATATCTGTCCCCAGTTCTGCTGTCTGTGTGCCATCTGCCCTAGCAGGGGCTAAAATCTGTTATCAATTTTGGGAGGGGACAATTACATGACATTTTCTCAAGAGCAATTCCTGAAAAAACACCAAAAGTAGTGCTGTAACACATAGCCTACGCTGTAATATGTTAAATGTATATTGAGGAACCATAATCACTACTACTGGATAATTGATAGGTACAGTAGTTAACTGAAGGCTTGTTCAAATCATTATAATACTACTAATAATAATAGTTATAGCAGTGTTCCTTATCAGTCCAGTATGTATGCAGGTATATGTACTTACAACCAGCCTTTCATCATTTATTTCAACGTGTTACAACGTGAAATCGCCTCTAATCCATTCAAACCGTAGAGGACCAAACTACATCTCCCATAATGCAACGCCAGCACAGGTGGCTCGCTAGCTAGCAACAGCAGCACTTTTAGCACTCTGTAAACTATATTAATAACAACAATAAAACTCTGAAAGTTACATGTTTCAATAGTCTCACACTCCCTTATAACAATATCTACAGCATTAACCTTGGGATGTTTAATCTATTTCATGTTATGGACTTCTACAAAGGAGTAATTTGCAACACATACCCTTCTCTATGTGTTTTCTCGGACTGAGGAGAACTGGAGCTACACCATGGTGTTAGTCGGTGACACGAGCGCCCAGATGAAATCAACCAATAAGAATGCTTGAACATTAAATACACATTTCTTTAGAGGCAGGTGGAAACATAACCAACCTTGTTAACAGACGATAGCAAAAGTTCAATTTTTGACAACTCCACATAAATTGAATAGGTACTAGCTAGCTAGCTTGATAGTTAATGTTTGCGCGCCAGCTGTGCAAATTCAGCAAGTGTGTGTGTGAACGCTTCCAACGTTAACCTCAAGTCAATTAGTTTAATTAGTTAGCTAAACTAATGACCTACAGTGGATCAAACCATTGTGAGGCAAAGGGCGTGGGTCGCAATCTTTTGAAACTTAAAAACGCGCTATTAGTGTCTATAATCAGCTTAAGTGCTTTCATTCATATTATTGAAATTACATAGATATGTTTACAGTGATATATTGGGGGGGGGGGGATCATATTTTTCCCAGGATAGGGGGGTCGTGTCCCCCCTGGGATTTCTGCCTATGCACGTGATATCTCCTCACTCACGTGGTTGATTGAAGGACGAACTGATTTGTGTTGATGGCAATTACCATATAAATTCAAAGATGAAGAAGGAGGGATGACTAGAAACGATTCAGTTGACCTGTTTATGTGTGGTTTAATTGTCGGAGTAGAGGAATGTGTGTAATTCAGGTAAAAAAATAACGCAATGTTTATATCACAGGACAAATTAGCTAGCAAGTTAACTAGCTAAATTGCCATACAAGTCTAGCTACCATCGCGTTTTTGTCCATTTCGGATCCTGTGTATGCGTTAGATTTTTTGCCGTGTTTTCGTCCACTTGGGGAATGGGAGATAACGGGTCCGGATTTTTTGTTGTTGTTGTTTCCAGTGATGTGTGTCCTCCGAAGTTGGTGTAACTGCTCCAGTGTTTGGGTTAGAGGTTAGGTTTAGGGTTAGGGGGGTTAGGGGTTAGGGTTAAGGGTTAGGTTTCTAGTTTTGAGTCTGTTGATCTAGGGTTACGGGTGTTAGGGTTACGGGGGTTAGGGTTAAGTTTTGAATATAATTGTGTTTTGTTTCAACTGGTTAGGGTTAGGTTTCTAGTTTTGAGTCTTGTTAGGGAAGATTCAGAATTTGTTGGTAACATATGTAAGATGTTTTATATTCATCAAATGTGTGTAAGTTAATTCTCATCAGAATGGTATTTTTGTGTTATTCTGTGGTGAGGGTTGCAGTATCTGTTCTATGTCAAGACTAAGTTGCATGGCCGCTGAGAGGGGAGAGGTCAAAGTGTCATCATGTGTAAACATATCTTTCACTCTCTACCTTTCCCATAGTGGGGAAAGGAAGGTTGCAGTGTCTGGAATCATTCTATGCTCCCTTTTATGTTGTTTCTATCTTAACCTATAGCCTCACCCTCCTCTCCGTGAGTTTGTCCAGGAGTTTGTATTTAGAGTGGGTTGTATCTAAATGACAATTTGATATATGCCTGTTGTAATGGAGGATTGGTTTATGGTTTGGGAAAGGAGACAAAGCTGAACGATGAGTTATGTCTATGCTGTCTGACTATGTGGGTCTTTGCTATTAAAGGAACTCAGAGGATTCACTGGGAGACACTGAATCAATCTGAGAGTCACAGGGTTGTGATAGAGCTCATATAATTAAAGATGGACTTTTATAACTAACTCTGACTTGTGTGTGTGGTTTGCTCCCATGATTTGGTAAATAGAGGAAATTTCCACGACATTTGGCGACGAGGAGGGGATGTGAATCTTCACTCGGTGACCGTTCCTACGATCTAGGTAAATAAATCGTGCACGAGGGATCCCCTAAACTTGGGATCTCAGGGAGAACCACACTTCGGGAAACGGAGCAGATGGACCAACCTTTGATCTAAGAGGAAGCGAGCCGAGTGGATACCACATCTCGAACTGAGTTTTTTTTAAAGAAAAAGGTGAGCGAACCACACACAGATTTGAAGTAGAGTTTTTTAATTATGCCTGTTATACTCTGAGCGTGAATTCCTTTGTAAGGAAGGCACCTTGGCGGCGTAAGCAGGGCCGAGTCAGAGGAGAGTAATCTGGGGGTTTTGTGGACTCAAAAGATACTCTGCGCTGTCCGGTTGCCAGTGACCAAGAGCCCTCCTGACACTGAATTGATCACAGTGGGGATTTGGTGAGGTCTGTCGGGGTGAGGGGCCAGGGGGTCTGTGTGTTCTAGGTGAAACACGGCACTTGGTGAAGCCCTATTGGAAGAAGGACCTCATTCTGTGTGTCTGTGTGATTTGTCTAAGTGACCCTCAGATGTGGTGAATTCCAATTATTTTAAATGTGCTAGCCAGGTATGCCCTAGGTTTACTCTGTGTGAGTCGGACCGTTCTGTGTGAGCGGGGCAGGTTTACTCTGTGTGAGTCGGACCGTTCTGTGTGAGCGGGGTAGGGTTTACTCTGTGTGGGCAAACCTTTTGATGTTCTGTGTGGACGTCAGAAAAGTTCTATGTGAAAAATCTGACCAATCCTGTGTGGATGATCCTGAAAGTTCTGTGTGAGTAACTAAGATTTCTTAAATTTTATATGGATTCTGTGAATTATTTGAAATTATGATAAATGGTATGTGTGTATAAAGTAATGCTGAAAATGATTAGATACAATTTAAACCACCCATTCGTAGACGTACGCAGGTTTTGAGTTGATATCTTAAATGGATAATTTGATAAAGATGAAGTTTTTAAGCACTGTTACAATAATCTACAAAATCTGGGAAATTGAGCTCTAGAAACTGATTAGAGTGTGTCCACTTTTGGTTATCTTACCCTAACGATGTAACTATAGAACGCATATTGGAGTATCTCCGTCTGGGTGAAACATTTCAAATTAAACTGCCCTTAAGGTCTGAACATGTTATACTTTTTCTTCCCAGTATGAGAGAAGTTGCGGGATTTATTGAATAAACTGTTTTCCATAAAGTTAAAGAGAATTCGAGGGATGCTCGATGTAATTTATAATGTTGTACAAAGCCTAAGGTTTTCCATCAAACGAATTATCCTTGCGTGATTAATGTGATGTAGTAAAGTAATTGAAATATGTTGCATAAGTAAACATAATCTACTTTTACTGTTTCCTAGTCATTAGTGTCGATTTTATTCTTTGATTGCTAATATATTCATTTGGAATTTGAGAATCATAGCTGGAGCAATGTTTGTACTATTAAAATTGGGCTATTATTCTTCTGGGAATTACCGATAGTGACGTGTTTTGATTTTACTTTGTAAATCGGGTTTATATCCGGAGAGTTTTTGCTATTAAAGGAACTCAGAGGATTCACTGGGAGACACTGAATCAATCTGAGAGTCACAGGGTTGTGATAGAGCTCATATAATTAAAGATGGACTTTTATAACTAACTCTGACTTGTGTGTGTGGTTTGCTCCCATGATTTGGTAAATAGAGGAAATTTCCACGACATTTGGCGACGAGGAGGGGATGTGAATCTTCACTCGGTGACCGTTCCTACGATCTAGGTAAATAAATCGTGCACGAGGGATCCCCTAAACTTGGGATCTCAGGGAGAACCACACTTCGGGAAACGGAGCAGATGGACCAACCTTTGATCTAAGAGGAAGCGAGCCGAGTGGATACCACATCTCGAACTGAGTTTTTTTTAAAGAAAAAGGTGAGCGAACCACACACAGATTTGAAGTAGAGTTTTTTAATTATGCCTGTTATACTCTGAGCGTGAATTCCTTTGTAAGGAAGGCACCTTGGCGGCGTAAGCAGGGCCGAGTCAGAGGAGAGTAATCTGGGGGTTTTGTGGACTCAAAAGATACTCTGCGCTGTCCGGTTGCCAGTGACCAAGAGCCCTCCTGACACTGAATTGATCACAGTGGGGATTTGGTGAGGTCTGTCGGGGTGAGGGGCCAGGGGGTCTGTGTGTTCTAGGTGAAACACGGCACTTGGTGAAGCCCTATTGGAAGAAGGACCTCATTCTGTGTGTCTGTGTGATTTGTCTAAGTGACCCTCAGATGTGGTGAATTCCAATTATTTTAAATGTGCTAGCCAGGTATGCCCTAGGTTTACTCTGTGTGAGTCGGACCGTTCTGTGTGAGCGGGGCAGGTTTACTCTGTGTGAGTCGGACCGTTCTGTGTGAGCGGGGTAGGGTTTACTCTGTGTGGGCAAACCTTTTGATGTTCTGTGTGGACGTCAGAAAAGTTCTATGTGAAAAATCTGACCAATCCTGTGTGGATGATCCTGAAAGTTCTGTGTGAGTAACTAAGATTTCTTAAATTTTATATGGATTCTGTGAATTATTTGAAATTATGATAAATGGTATGTGTGTATAAAGTAATGCTGAAAATGATTAGATACAATTTAAACCACCCATTCGTAGACGTACGCAGGTTTTGAGTTGATATCTTAAATGGATAATTTGATAAAGATGAAGTTTTTAAGCACTGTTACAATAATCTACAAAATCTGGGAAATTGAGCTCTAGAAACTGATTAGAGTGTGTCCACTTTTGGTTATCTTACCCTAACGATGTAACTATAGAACGCATATTGGAGTATCTCCGTCTGGGTGAAACATTTCAAATTAAACTGCCCTTAAGGTCTGAACATGTTATACTTTTTCTTCCCAGTATGAGAGAAGTTGCGGGATTTATTGAATAAACTGTTTTCCATAAAGTTAAAGAGAATTCGAGGGATGCTCGATGTAATTTATAATGTTGTACAAAGCCTAAGGTTTTCCATCAAACGAATTATCCTTGCGTGATTAATGTGATGTAGTAAAGTAATTGAAATATGTTGCATAAGTAAACATAATCTACTTTTACTGTTTCCTAGTCATTAGTGTCGATTTTATTCTTTGATTGCTAATATATTCATTTGGAATTTGAGAATCATAGCTGGAGCAATGTTTGTACTATTAAAATTGGGCTATTATTCTTCTGGGAATTACCGATAGTGACGTGTTTTGATTTTACTTTGTAAATCGGGTTTATATCCGGAGAGTTTTTGCTATTGGCAATAGCATTGGTGGTTCAGTGGTAGAATTCTCGCCTGCAACGCGGGAGGCCCGAGTTCCATTCCCAGTCACGGCGCTGGCTGAATTCAGACTTTATGACTGTAAATAATCTATTTGTATGTTTTGCCTGGAAAGTTATGGTCGCTAGTGTTTGTATAAGAGATAAATTGAACGTTTTCAATAGATTGTTTAGGTTAAATTGATAGGCTAATTCAATTTAAAACAATAACGAAGCGAATTCTGATGCAAGACGATGTCTGTTCACTAAATTATCTGCTGGAATAATGTATTGAGAATTGGGTCGTATTTAAATTACTGTATCAATAGAGAAGACAGTTACCTAAGTTAAAGACACTCTGAATGATAGCGGGGAGAGAATGGCGATAGGAAAGTGGTTACCGAAATGTTTTTCATTCTTATAGATTGACTGACGCATGTTATAATTTTGGCGCTGTGTGTGTTATTTTTAAAGAAATATGATACATTTCATAAGTGTGGAGAGCAAAGAGAAGAGGAAGTTATAAAGTTGAGGTTTTAATCTTACGATAGAGGTAAGGGAAAAACGTTGAAATGAGAGGGGTTATATTTTTGCCCAACTGGGGGAAAAAGAAGTAGGAAAGTTGAGTTGAAAGTATGTAAGAGAGTGAGTTGTTATGTTGGCTGCTCATTGTCAGGGAAAGTTGCTGGAGGAAGGTAGATTGTTGTAGAATAACGTACATTTGCGTTATTAGTTTGAATATACAATAACCTTACTCTAATTGTTTTGACCGTTGTTCAGGTCCATTTTTTTTTCTGTATTTCTAGCAGCTGATTCGCTAGGTGGGCATCATAGATTTGTGGCGTTTATATTTACTGTATTAGGCTATGAGAATTGGGAGACTGGATGTCTGAATCATAAAACATCGTAAGGATAGCTTCTGATTGTTATTGATTCTTGGTTTGATTGTTTAAGTAACACCAGTAAATTTGAGCAGGAAAGTTCATGTACTCTAAGGTTATGGTATGTTTCCATTATGTGGAACAATGTCAGGTCATTAAAGGTGATTGCTGGATTGAATAGTACGCCAACCTGTTGACAGAAGGCTGAATGGGTATGAATGTTGAAAAGCAAGATTGGGCCAAAGACTAAACTAGTATGTTAAGTGGGGGAGTATCATAGATTTTAATTATAGTGTTGTTATAGTAGTTATATAGTGTAGTCAAAACAATTTCATATGTTTTGGTAAATTAGCTAGGTTGAATTTGGTATTTGAGTTCCTTTATTATTTGCTTTTTAAAAGAAAGGTTGGAATCAAGTATGATGCCTTGGCACTTAAAATCAGATACCACCAGGAGCGTTTTACATCAGTACTTGTTTTTTGAGGAACATGCAGACTGTGTTTTATTTTATTGAGATGTAAACATGAGTCTCTGAGCAATTTTGTCATCTGAATCATTATAGTAGTGAGTTTTTGTGTAGTTTGTTATTTGCATGAATTTATCACAGTATCATCTGCATACATTGGAACTTCAGACCCTGTACAGACTAAAGGAAGATCATTAATGGATGTGCTGAACAGTATTGACCTTTGTGGATATCAGTGGGGGAAAAAATTAAGTTTATTTTTATTTTAGATGATGAGACAGCACCGACTTTTGAAGGATTTTAGATTTGTTAAAAAAAAATCAGAATTGTTTTTTTACTAAATTTATATCAACAGATTGAAATTATTAGGTTGCTGATTAAGAGTTTTTTTTAAGAGTTGATTTAACTTATCATGCATATACATTGATTTGATTAAAACTTATGATTAATGATTTGAGGTACAGTGGAATTATCATTAGGTTTGGTTTATAGTTCACGTTTGAGTTTCTGAATCAATGTAGTGTAAATGAATACTAAGTGTTTTTGTGTTTTCTTCGGGAAAATTGATATTTCACTGTCTCTCTCTGGAATGTGTCCAGGGAAGAGTGAGTGAAATTGGGGCACTCACCACATTGGGATTGTAATGAGTTTTTATTTTCTGACTTTTCATTACACACGCAAATTCTTTTGATAAAGGAATGTTCTGGGAACATGGAATTATGAAAATGTTTGGAACTAGTTGATTATTGTTTGCAAATTGTTTCATATAGTGCAAAACACTGCTTTGGAGGGTTTTGTATGACCTATGACCTTCTGATGACTTTCCGTTGTGGCTTGATCACCCGCATTGGAAAGCCATTTGGAAAATAAATGTATGGTCATTTGTAATACTGCTTTCAAAATAATTTGTGTAATTGGTAAATATGTTTCTTAATCCATATTTGTAATTTGGACCAGTGTGAAGAGGGCATTGCTTTTAACTAAGCTTTAAGTCTATTTTCCTATGACCATAGGGGTTAAATAATTTTTCTTTGTGGAGTGTTTTTTTTTTTCTTCTTCAGTTTAGTGATTTTAATTTGATTAGGTTAGCTGAAATTTTGTTTTACATTACTCTCATACGGAGAGATGTGTGTAAAACATGGGGGAGGATTCAGTTTTTTGAGGGTTTGAATTGAAGTTATACAACTTAAGTGATATGTGAATGAGTGTATTGTATTGTTGAGTGTATTGTATTGTTGTGTTTGTTTTGTTCTATTCCCGAGGGGTATAGGTCTAATTTCTTGATCCTTGGCTCTACGATGGAGTTGACAGTGAGATGGGGAGTATAAACCAATTTGAAAGAATAGTTTCAATAGAATGTTTTGATATTCTCTGTGAAATATGTTTAGATATGTGTGTTAAGAATAATTGGTAAAAGTAATCATTTATCATGTAGTTAATGAACTGAACTAAACTGTTGTTCTGATCTGTTCTTTCGAGGTTATCATGAAGGGTGACATCAGACGGTATCTTAATGCATGGAAGAGATCATTTGGACCGAATGGTGTGTGTACCTCAAAACCCCCTCTAACTGGCTGAAGAAGAGAGACAAAGGCATTGAAGGAGGCTTTCCAAACCACTTCTACCGAGAGAAAAGAACCAAGCCAGAAATTGGTGTACAGTATCAGATCTAAGCTATCAACTGCTTTTCTTTCATGGTTCTGTCATACTGTGAGGAGTCCATTTGGAGTGATCATGGAGAAAGATCTGTTCTGACATTTTCTTATGATGCTGGTATATTGGTTGACGAATGGACAAGACATGAGTGGTAAAGATGAGACATTGAAATTGGGACATTATCATGGGCCGTCCACTTTGAACTGTAAAGCTATTTGAAGGAAAACGAAGATGCCAGAAGATGCCGTGCCTGAGAGGGGGGGGGGGTTTAATCTAACTGTGCCATTAAAATTGTTTATACTTTTGTGGTATCAGATTGATTGAAGAGGTCTACACCATGTAAATTGTAGTAATTTAGATTAAGAATGCATTGAGATACTGATCTGTATTAAAATCATGATTAAAAAAGTTAATAGTAGAATTATGGGATAATTATACTGTATGTAAATCTGCTAATATTGATGTGTGTTAAATTGAGGTTTTACTTTGAGTGATAAGACAAATTTGAATCACTGAGGAGTGCTAAATATTATAAATATTGGTTTGATAAATAGTTGGGTTGTTACTTATGATTTGTAATATGAATGATTTCAATGACCTATTCTCTATTCCTAAGTATATTTCTGAGCATGAGTACTTAGAGGGATGTCTGTCCTATATGTTGTGAGGAGGCCTGTGTTTAGACACTGGTTCTTATGTAATTGAAAGAGCATAAATATGTTATGTTTTTATTTTCCTCAAATGGATTATTCTGTGTTATTAAAACATGTGCAAGTTTGTCTTGTAGAATAAGGGTTGTAAACTTAGTTTCAGAAGGGAGAAAGTTTACATATAAGCTAAGGTATTTGACATTGAGGGGATTTGAATTTTAAAATATTGAGTATGTTACTATTCTGATTCTTCAAAAGGAACTGAGTCCCTTGAGAGGGGAATGTTAGGGAAGATTCAGAATTTGTTGGTAACATATGTAAGATGTTTTATATTCATCAAATGTGTGTAAGTTAATTCTCATCAGAATGGTATTTTTGTGTTATTCTGTGGTGAGGGTTGCAGTATCTGTTCTATGTCAAGACTAAGTTGCATGGCCGCTGAGAGGGGAGAGGTCAAAGTGTCATCATGTGTAAACATATCTTTCACTCTCTACCTTTCCCATAGTGGGGAAAGGAAGGTTGCAGTGTCTGGAATCATTCTATGCTCCCTTTTATGTTGTTTCTATCTTAACCTATAGCCTCACCCTCCTCTCCGTGAGTTTGTCCAGGAGTTTGTATTTAGAGTGGGTTGTATCTAAATGACAATTTGATATATGCCTGTTGTAATGGAGGATTGGTTTATGGTTTGGGAAAGGAGACAAAGCTGAACGATGAGTTATGTCTATGCTGTCTGACTATGTGGGTCTTTGCTATTAAAGGAACTCAGTTGCATTGTAAGGGGGCTCTCAGAGGATTCACTGGGAGACACTGAATCAATCTGAGAGTCACAGGGTTGTGATAGAGCTCATATAATTAAAGATGGACTTTTATAACTAACTCTGACTTGTGTGTGTGGTTTGCTCCCATGATTTGGTAAATAGAGGAAATTTCCACGACAGTCTGTTGATCCAGGGTTGGGGTTACGAGGGTTGGGGTTAGGTTTTGAATATAATTGTGTTTCGTTTCAACTGGTTAGTTTTAAGGTGCACAGGCCTATCTCCTGTTTATCCCTCCCGTTTCTGATCTAATATAATAGGTGTAGTACTTAAAAAGGCCCGTAGATGTCCTCCTAGGATCATAAATTAAACTGAGGTAAGTTCCAAGTTCCCTCTTTTTCTGGGTGGCAGTGCAGAAGTCGATGTGGTGAGAGATTCATTCAACCATAGTGTTGTTAAATATGAACATTAAATGGTTTTATTGTTTTGTTAAAGGAAAGGAAAAACCTAAAAGTAGTGCTGTAACACATAGCCTACGCTGTAATATGTTAAATGTATATTGAGGAACCATAATCACTACTACTGGATAATTGATAGGTACAGTAGTGAACTGAAGGGTTGTCCCAACTTGTTCAAATCATTTTAATACTACTACTAATAATAGTTAAAAGCAGTGCTCCTTATGTGTGCAGGTATATGTGCTTTACACCCAGCCTTTCTTGGTATTGCTGGTTGTAGTACATATACCTGCATACATACTGGACAGTAATAATAGTTAAAAGCAGTGCTCCTTATCAGTCCAGTATGTGTGCAGGTATATTACAACCAGCCTTTCTTGGTATTGCTGGTTGTAGTACATATACCTGTATACATACTGGACAGTAGGTGGCAATGGTACTGTACACTGACTGTATATGGATGGCAAACAAACTTACCTGAGACTTTCTTGGTATTGCTGGTTGTAGTACATATACCTGCATACATACTGGACAGTAATAATAGTTAAAAGCAGTGTTCCTTATCAGTCCAGTATGTATGCAGGTATATGTGCTTTTTACAACCAGCCTTTCTTGGTATTGCTGGTTGTAGTACATATACCTGCATACATACTGGAGAGTAGGTGGCAATGGTACTGTACACTGACTGTATATGGGGTGCAACAAACTTACCTGAGACTCCCTGTCTCTGCCAGTCTGTCCCTGCATATCTGTCCCCAGTTCTGCTGTCTGTGTGCCATCTGCCCTAGCAGGGGCTAAAATCTGTTATCAACTTTGGAGGGGACAATTACATGACATTTTCTCAAGAGCAATTCCTGAAAAAACACCAAAAGTAGTGCTGTAACACATAGCCTACGCTGTAATATGTTAAATGTATATTGAGGAACCATAATCACTACTACTGGATAATTGATAGGTACAGTAGTGAACTGAAGGGTTGTCCCAACTTGTTCAAATCATTATAATACTACTACTAATAATAGTTAAAAGCAGTGCTCCTTATCAGTCCAGTATGTGTGCAGGTATATGTGCTTACACCCAGCCTTTCTTGGTATTGCTGGTTGTAGTACATATACCTGCATACATACTGGACAGTAGGTGGCAATGGTACTGTACACTGACTGTATATGGGGTGCAACAAACTTACCTGAGACTCCCTGTCCCTACTTATAATAGTTAAAGCAGTGTTCCTTATCAGTCCAGTATGTGTGCAGGTATATGTGCTTAACCAGCCTTTCTTGGTATTGCTGGTTGTAGTACATATACCTGCATACATACTGGACAGTAGGTGGCAATGGTACTGTATATGGGGTGCAACAAACTTACCTGAGACTCCCTGTCTCTGCCAGCCCCTGCATATCTGTCCCCAGTTCTGCTGTCTGTGTGCCATCTGCCCTAGCAGGGGCTAAAATCTGATATCAACTTTGGAGGGGACAATTACATGACATTTTCTCAAGAGCAATTCCTGAAAAAACACCAAAAGTAGTGCTGTAACACATAGCCTACGCTGTAATATGTTAAATGTATATTGAGGAACCATAATCACTACTACTGGATAATTGATAGGTACAGTAGTGAACTGAAGGGTTGTCCCAACTTGTTCAAATCATTATAATACTACTACTAATAATAGTTAAAAGCAGTGCTCTTTATCAGTCCAGTATGTGTGCAGGTATATGTGCTTACACCCAGCCTTTCTTGGTTTTGCTGGTTGTAGTACATATACCTGCATACATACTGGACAGTAGGTGGCAATGGTACTGTATATGGGGTGCAACAAACTTACCTGAGACTCCCTGTCTCTGCCAGTCTGTCCCTGCATATCTGTCCCCAGTTCTGCTGTCTGTGTGCCATCTGCCCTAGCAGGGGCTAAAATCTGTTATCAACTTTGGAGGGGACAATTACATGACATTTTCTCAAGAGCAATTCCTGAAAAAACACCAAAAGTAGTGCTGTAACACATAGCCTACGCTGTAATATGTTAAATGTATATTGAGGAACCATAATCACTACTACTGGATAACTGATAGGTACAGTAGTGAACTGAAGGGTTGTCCCAACTTGTTCAAATCATTATAATACTACTACTAATAATAGTTAAAAGCAGTGCTCTTTATCAGTCCAGTATGTGTGCAGGTATATGTGCTTACACCCAGCCTTTCTTGGTTTTGCTGGTTGTAGTACATATACCTGCATACATACTGGACAGTAGGTGGCAATGGTACTGTATATGGGGTGCAACAAACTTACCTGAGACTCCCTGTCTCTGCCAGTCTGTCCCTGCATATCTGTCCCCAGTTCTGCTGTCTGTGTGCCATCTGCCCTAGCAGGGGCTAAAATCTGTTATCAACTTTGGAGGGGACAATTACATTACATTTTCTCAAGAGCAATTCCTGAAAAAAACACCGAAAGTAGTGCTGTAACACATAGCCTACGCTGTAATATGTTAAATGTATATTGAGGAACCATAATCACTACTACTGGATAATTGATAGGTACAGTAGTGAACTGAAGGGTTGTCCCAACTTGTTCAAATCATTATAATACTACTACTAATAATAGTTAAAAGCAGTGCTCCTTATCAGTTCAGTATGTGTGCAGGTATATGTGCTTACACCCAGCCTTTCTTGGTATTGCTGGTTGTAGTACATATACCTGCATACATACTGGACAGTAGGTGGCAATGGTACTGTATATGGGGTGCAACAAACTTACCTGAGACTCCCTGTCTCTGCCAGTCTGTCCCTGCATATCTGTCCCCAGTTCTGCTGTCTGTGTGCCATCTGCCCTAGCAGGGGCTAAAATCTGTTATCAACTTTGGAGGGGACAATTACATGACATTTTCTCAAGAGCAATTCCTGAAAAAACACCAAAAGTAGTGATGTAACACATAGCCTACGCTGTAATATGTTAAATGTATATTGAGGAACCATAATCACTACTACTGGATAATTGATAGGTACAGTAGTGAACTGAAGGGTTGTCCCAACTTGGTCAAATCATTATAATACTACTACTAATAATAGTTAAAGCAGTGTTCCTTATCAGTCCAGTATGTGTGCAGGTATATGTGCTACAACCAGCCTTTCTTGGTATTGCTGGTTGTAGTACATATACCGGCATACATACTGGACAGTAGGTGGCAATGGTACTGTACACTGACTGTATATGGGGCGCAACAAACTTACCTGAGACTCCCTGTCCCTGCATATCTGTCCCCAGTTCTGCTGTCTGTGTGCCATCTGCCCTAGCAGGGGCTAAAATCTGTTATCAACTTTGGGAGGGGACAATTACATGACATTTTCTCAAGAGCAATTCCTGAAAAAACACCAAAAGTAGTGCTGTAACACATAGCCTACGCTGTAATATGTTAAATGTATATTGAGGAACCATAATCACTACTACTGGATAATTGATAGGTACAGTAGTTAACTGAAGGGTTGTTCAAATCATTATAATACTACTACTAATAATAGTTATAGCAGTGTTCCTTATCAGTCCAGTATGTATGCAGGTATATGTACTTACAACCAGCCTTTCATCATTTATTTCAACGTGTTACAACGTGAAATCGCCTCTATTCCATTCAAACCGTAGAGGACCAAACTACATCTCCCATAATGCAACGCCAGCACAGGTGGCCAGCAAAGCTAATCGTCTACATCCAGAAAGGCTCGCTAGCTAGCAACAGCAGCACTTTTAGCACTCTGTAAACTATATTAATAACAACAATAAAACTCTGAAAGTTACATGTTTCAATAGTCTCACACTCCCTTATAACAATATCTACAGCATTAACCTTGGGATGTTTAATCTATTTCATGTTATGGACTTCTACAAAGGAGTAATTTGCAACACATACCCTTCTCTATGTGTTTTCTCGGACTGAGGAGAACTGGAGCTACACCATGGTGTTAGTCGGTGACACGAGCGCCCAGATGAAATCAACCAATAAGAATGCTTGAATGATGAGATCCAACCAATAAGAATGCTTGAACATTAAATACACATTTCTTTCGAGGCAGGTGGAAACATAACCAACCTTGTTAACAGACGATAGCAAAAGTTCAATTTTTGACAACTCCACATAAATTGAATAGGTACTAGCTAGCTAGCTTGATAGTTAATGTTTGCGCGCCAGCTCTGCAAATTCAGCAAGTGTGTGTGAACGCTTCCAACGTTAACCTCAAGTCAATTAGTTTAATTAGTTAGCTAAACTAATGACCTACAGTGGATCAAACCATTGAGGCAAAGGGCGGGGGTCGCAGTCTTTTGAAACTTAAAAACGCGCTATTAGTGTCTATAATCAGCTTAAGTGCTTTCATTGCGTTCATTCATATTATTGAAATTACATAGATATGTTTACAGTGATATATTGGGGGTGGGGGGGAAATCATATTTTTCCCAGGATAGGGGGGTCGTGTCCCCCCTGGGATTTCTGCCTATGCACGTGATATCTCCTCACTCACGTGGTTGATTGAAGGACGAACTGAGTTGTGTTGATGGCAAAGATGAAGAAGGAGGGATGACTAGAGACGATTCAGTTGACCTGTTTATGTGTGGATTAATTGTCGGAGTAGAGGAATTTGTGTAATTCAGGTAAAAAAATAACGCAATGTTTATATCACAGGACAAATTAGCTAGCAAGTTAACTAGCTAAATTGCCATACAAGTCTAGCTACCATCGCGTTTTTGTCCATTTGGGATCCTGTGTATGCGGTAGATTTTTTGCCGTGTTTTCGTCCACTTGGGGAATGGGAGATACGGGTCCAGATTTTTTGTTGTTGTTGTTTCCAGTGATGTGTGTCCTCCGAAGTTGGTGTAACTGCTCCAGTGTTTGGGTTAGAGGTTAGGTTTAGGGTTAGGGGTTAGGTTTCTAGTTTTGAGTCTGTTGATCTAGGGTTACGGGTGTTAGGGTTACGGGTTTGAATATAATTGTGTTTTGTTTCAACTGGTTAGGGTTAGGTTTCTAGTTTTGAGTCTGTTGATCCAGGGTTAGGGTTACGAGGGTTGGGGTTAGGGTTTGAATATAATTGTGTTTCGTTTCAACTGGTTAGTTGTAAGGTGCACAGGCCTATCTCCTGTTTATCCCTCCTGTTTCTGATCTAATATAATAGGTGTAGTACTTAAAGGCCCGTAGATGTCCTCCTAGGATCATAAATTAAACTGAGGTAAGTTCCAAGTTCCCTCTTTTTCTGGGTGGCAGTGCAGTGTCCCTGCATATCTGTCCCCAGTTCTGCTGTCTGTGTGCCATCTGCCCTAGCAGGGGCTAAAATCTGTTATCAACTTTGGAGGGGTTAATTACATGACATTTTCTCAAGAGCAATTCCTGAAAAAACACCAAAAGTAGTGCTGTAACACATAGCCTACGCTGTAATATGTTAAATGTATATTGAGGAACCATAATCACTACTACTGGATAATTGATAGGTACTGTAGTGAACTGAAGGGTTGTCCCAACTTGATCAAATCATTATAATACTACTACTAATAATATTTAAGCAGTGTTCCTTATCAGTCCAGTATGTGTGCAGGTATATGTGCTACAACCAGCCTTTCTTGGTATTGCTGGTTGTAGTACATATACCGGCATACATACTGGACAGTAGGTGGCAATGGTACTGTATATGGGGTGCAACAAACTTACCTGAGACTCCCTGTCTCTGCCAGTCTGTCCCTGCATATCTGTCCCCAGTTCTGCTGTCTGTGTGCCATCTGCCCTAGCAGGGGCTAAAATCTGATATCAACTTTGGAGGGGACAATTACATGACATTTTCTCAAGAGCAATTCCTGAAAAAACACCAAAAGTAGTGCTGTAACACATAGCCTACGCTGTAATATGTTAAATGTATATTGAGGAACCATAATCACTACTACTGGATAATTGATAGGTACAGTAGTGAACTGAAGGGTTGTCCCAACTTGTTCAAATCATTATAATACTACTACTAATAATAGTTAAAAGCAGTGCTCTTTATCAGTCCAGTATGTGTGCAGGTATATGTGCTTACACCCAGCCTTTCTTGGTTTTGCTGGTTGTAGTACATACTTGTTCAAATCAAACACCAAAAGTAGTGCTGTAACACATAGCCTACGCTGTAATATGTTAAATGTATATTGAGGAACCATAATCACTACTACTGGATAATTGATAGGTACAGTAGTGAACTGAAGGGTTGTCCCAACTTGTTCAAATCATTTTAATACTACTACTAATCAAAATTAAAAACAGTGTTCCTTATCAGTCCAGTATGTATGCAGGTATATGTGCTTTTACAACCAGCCTTTCTTGTTATTGCTGGTTGTAGTACATATACCTGCATACATACTGGACAGTAATAATAGTTAAAAGCAGTGCTCCTTATCAGTCCAGTATGTGTGCAGGTATATGTGCTTACACCCAGCCTTTCTTGGTATTGCTGGTTGTAGTACATATACCTGCATAAATACTGGACAGTAGGTGGCAATGGTACTGTACACTGACTGTATATGGGGTGCAACAAACTTACCTGAGACTCCCTGTCCCTGCATATCTGTCCCCAGTTCTGCTGTCTGTGTGCCATCTGCCCTAGCAGGGGCTAAAATCTGATATCAACTTTGGAGGGGACAATTACATGACATTTTCTCAAGAGCAATTCCTGAAAAAACACAAAGTAGTGAAAGGCTGGTTTTAAGCACATATACCTGCATACATACTGGACTGATAAGGAACACTGCTTTTAACTATTATTACTGTCCAGTATGTATGCAGGTATATGTGCTTTTACAACCAGCCTTTCTTGTTATTGCTGGTTGTAGTACATATACCTGCATACATACTGGACAGTAATAATAGTTAAAAGCAGTGCTCCTTATCAGTCCAGTATGTGTGCAGGTATATGTGCTTACACCCAGCCTTTCTTGGTATTGCTGGTTGTAGTACATATACCTGCATACATACTGGACAGTAGGTGGCAATGGTACTGTACACTGACTGTATATGGGGTGCAACAAACTTACCTGAGACTCCCTGTCCCTGCATATCTGTCCCCAGTTCTGCTGTCTGTGTGCCATCTGCCCTAGCAGGGGCTAAAATCTGATATCAACTTTGGAGGGGACAATTACATGACATTTTCTCAAGAGCAATTCCTGAAAAAACACCAAAAGTAGTGCTGTAACACATAGCCTACGCTGTAATATGTTAAATGTATATTGAGGAACCATAATCACTACTACTGGATAATTGATAGGTACAGTAGTTAACTGAAGGGTTGTCCCAACTTGTTCAAATCATTATAATACTACTACTAATAATAATAGTTAAAGCAGTGTTCCTTATCAGTCCAGTATGTGTGCAGGTATATGTGCTACATACAACCAGCCTTTCTTGGTATTGCTGGTTGTAGTACATATACCTGCATACATACTGGACAGTAGGTGGCAATGGTACTGTACACTGACTGTATATGGGGTGCAACAAACTTACCTGAGACTCCCTGTCTCTGCCAGTCTGTCCCTGCATATCTGTCCCCAGTTCTGCTGTCTGTGTGCCATCTGCCCTAGCAGGGGCTAAAATCTGATATCAACTTTGGAGGGGACAATTACATGACATTTTCTCAAGAGCAATTCCTGAAAAAACACAAAGTAGTGAAAGGCTGGTTTTAAGCACATATACCTGCATACATACTGGACTGATAAGGAACACTGCTTTTAACTATTATTACTGTCCAGTATGTATGCAGGTATATGTGCTTTACAACCAGCCTTTCTTGTTATTGCTGGTTGTAGTACATATACCTGCATACATACTGGACAGTAATAATAGTTAAAGCAGTGTTCCTTATCAGTCCAGTATGTGTGCAGGTATATGTGCTTAACCAGCCTTTCTTGGTATTGCTGGTTGTAGTACATATACCTACATACATACTGGACAGTAGGTGGCAATGGTACTGTACACTGACTGTATATGGGGTGCAACAAACTTACCTGAGACTCCCTGTCCCTGCATATCTGTCCCCAGTTCTGCTGTCTGTGTGCCATCTGCCCTAGCAGGGGCTAAAATCTGATATCAACTTAGAAGGGACAATTACATGACATTTTCTCAAGAGCAATTCCTGAAAAAAACACCAAAAGTAGTGCTGTAACACATAGCCTACGCTGTAATATGTTAAATGTATATTGAGGAACCATAATCACTACTACTGGATAATTGATAGGTACAGTAGTGAACTGAAGGGTTGTCAAAACTTGTTCAAATCATTATAATACTACTACTAAAAGCAGTGCTCCTTATCAGTCCAGTATGTATGCAGGTATATGTGCTTTACAACCAGCCTTTCTTGGTATTGCTGGTTGTAGTACATATACCTGCATACATACTGGACAGTAATAATAGTTAAAAGCAGTGTTCCTTATCAGTCCAGTATGTATGCAGGTATATGTGCTTACAACCAGCCTTTCTTGGTATTGCTGGTTGTAGTACATATACCTACATACATACTGGACAGTAGGTGGCAATGGTACTGTACACTGACTGTATATGGGGTGCAACAAACTTACCTGAGACTCCCTGTCCCTGCATATCTGTCCCCAGTTCTGCTGTCTGTGTGCCATCTGCCCTAGCAGGGGCTAAAATCTGATATCAACTTTGGAGGGGACAATTACATGACATTTTCTCAAGAGCAATTCCTGAAAAAACACCAAAAGTAGTGCTGTAACACATAGCCTACGCTGTAATATGTTAAATGTATATTGAGGAACCATAATCACTACTACTGGATAATTGATAGGTACAGTAGTTAACTGAAGGGTTGTCCCAACTTGTTCAAATCATTATAATACTACTACTAATAATAGTTATAGCAGTGTTCCTTATCAGTCCAGTATGTATGCAGGTATATGTACTTACAACCAGCCTTTCATCATTTATTTCAACGTGTTACAACGTGAAATCGCCTCTATTCCATTCAAACCGTAGAGGACCAAACTACATCTCCCATAATGCAACGCCAGCACAGGTGGCTCGCTAGCTAGCAACAGCAGCACTTTTAGCACTCTGTAAACTATATTAATAACAACAATAAAACTCTGAAAGTTACATGTTTCAATAGTCTCACACTCCCTTATAACAATATCTACAGCATTAACCTTGGGATGTTTAATCTATTTCATGTTATGGACTTCTACAAAGGAGTAATTTGCAACACATACCCTTCTCTATGTGTTTTCTCGGACTGAGGAGAACTGGAGCTACACCATGGTGTTAGTCGGTGACACGAGCGCCCAGATGAAATCAACCAATAAGAATGCTTGAACATTAAATACACATTTCTTTAGAGGCAGGTGGAAACATAACCAACCTTGTTAACTGACGATAGCAAAAGTTCAATTTTTGACAACTCCACATAAATTGAATAGGTACTAGCTAGCTAGCTTGATAGTTAATGTTTGCGCGCCAGCTCTGCAAATTCAGCAAGTGTGTGTGAACGCTTCCAACGTTAACCTCAAGTCAATTAGTTTAATTAGTTAGCTAAACTAATGACCTACAGTGGATCAAACCATTGAGGCAAAGGGCGGGGGTCGCAGTCTTTTGAAACTTAAAAACGCGCTATTAGTGTCTATAATCAGCTTAAGTGCTTTCATTGCGTTCATTCATATTATTGAAATTACATAGATATGTTTACAGTGATATATTGGGGGGGGGGGGGAAATCATATTTTTCCCAGGATAGGGGGATCGTGTCCCCCCTGGGATTTCTGCCTATGCACGTGATATCTCCTCACTCACGTGGTTGATTGAAGGACGAACTGATTTGTGTTGATGGCAAAGATGAAGAAGGAGGGATGACTAGAAACGATTCAGTTGACCTGTTTATGTGTGGATTAATTGTCGGAGTAGAGGAATTTGTATAATTCAGGTAAAAAAATAACGCAATGTTTATATCACAGGACAAATTAGCTAGCAAGTTAACTAGCTAAATTGCCATACAAGTCTAGCTACCATCGCGTTTTTGTCCATTTGGGATCCTGTGTATGCGGTAGATTTTTTGCCGTGTTTTCGTCCACTTGGGGAATGGGAGATACGGGTCCAGATTTTTTGTTGTTGTTGTTTCCAGTGATGTGTGTCCTCCGAAGTTGGTGTAACTGCTCCAGTGTTTGGGTTAGAGGTTAGGTTTAGGGTTAGGGGTTAGGGTTAAGGGTTAGGTTTCTAGTTTTGAGTCTGTTGATCTAGGGTTACGGGTGTTAGGGTTACGGGTTTGAATATAATTGTGTTTTGTTTCAACTGGTTAGGGTTAGGTTTCTAGTTTTGAGTCTGTTGATCCAGGGTTAGGGTTACGAGGGTTGGGGTTAGGGTTTGAATATAATTGTGTTTCGTTTCAACTGGTTAGTTGTAAGGTGCACAGGCCTATCTCCTGTTTATCCCTCCTGTTTCTGATCTAATATAATAGGTGTAGTACTTAAAGGCCCGTAGATGTCCTCCTAGGATCATAAATTAAACTGAGGTAAGTTCCAAGTTCCCTCTTTTTCTGGGTGGCAGTGCAGTGTCCCTGCATATCTGTCCCCAGTTCTGCTGTCTGTGTGCCATCTGCCCTAGCAGGGGCTAAAATCTGTTATCAACTTTGGAGGGGTTAATTACATGACATTTTCTCAAGAGCAATTCCTGAAAAAACACCAAAAGTAGTGCTGTAACACATAGCCTACGCTGTAATATGTTAAATGTATATTGAGGAACCATAATCACTACTACTGGATAATTGATAGGTACTGTAGTGAACTGAAGGGTTGTCCCAACTTGGTCAAATCATTATAATACTACTACTAATAATATTTAAGCAGTGTTCCTTATCAGTCCAGTATGTGTGCAGGTATATGTGCTACAACCAGCCTTTCTTGGTATTGCTGGTTGTAGTACATATACCGGCATACATACTGGACAGTAGGTGGCAATGGTACTGTATATGGGGTGCAACAGACTTACCTGAGACTCCCTGTCTCTGCCAGTCTGTCCCTGCATATCTGTCCCCAGTTCTGCTGTCTGTGTGCCATCTGCCCTAGCAGGGGCTAAAATCTGTTATCAACTTTGGGAGGGGACAATTACATGACATTTTCTCAAGAGCAATTCCTGAAAAAACACCAAAAGTAGTGCTGTAACACATAGCCTACGCTGTAATATGTTAAATGTATATTGAGGAACCATAATCACTACTACTGGATAATTGATAGGTACTGTAGTGAACTGAAGGGTTGTCCCAACTTGTTCAAATCATTATAATACTACTACTAATAATAGTTATAGCAGTGTTCCTTATCAGTCCAGTATGTATGCAGGTATTTGTACTTACAACCAGCCTTTCATCATTTATTTCAACGTGTTACAACGTGAAATCGCCTCTATTCCATTCAAACCGTAGAGGACCAAACTACATCTCCCATAATGCAACGCCAGCACAGGTGGCCATAGTCTACATCCAGAAAGGCTTGCTAGCTAGCAACAGCAGCACTTTTAGCACTCTGTAAACTATATTAATAACAACAATAAAACTCTGAAAGTTACATGTTTCAATAGTCTCACACTCCCTTATAACAATATCTACAGCATTAACCTTGGGATGTTTAATCTATTTCATGTTATGGACTTCTACAAAGGAGTAATTTGCAACACATACCCTTCTCTATGTGTTTTCTCGGACTGAGGAGAACTGGAGCTACACCATGGTGTTAGTAGGTAACACGAGCGCCCAGATGAAATCAACCAATAAGAATGATTGAATGATGAGATCCAACCAATAAGAATGCTTGAACATTAAATACACATTTCTTTCGAGGCAGGTGGAAACATAACCAACCTTGTTAACAGACGATAGCAAAAGTTCAATTTTTGACAACTCCACATAAATTGAATAGGTACTAGCTAGCTAGCTTGATAGTTAATGTTTGCGCGCCAGCTCTGCAAATTCAGCAAGTGTGTGTGTGAACGCATCCAACGTTAACCTCAAGTCAATTAGTTTAATTAGTTAGCTAAACTAATGACCTACAGTGGATCAAACCATTGAGGCAAAGGGCGGGGGTCGTAGTCTTTTGAAACTTAAAAACGCGCTATTAGTGTCTATAATCAGCTTAAGTGCTTTCATTGCGTTCATTCATATTATTGAAATTACATAGATATGTTTACAGTGATATATTGGGGGGGGGGGGGGGGGGGGGGATCATATTTTTCCCAGGATAGGGGGATCGTGTCCCCCCTGGGATTTCTGCCTATGCACGTGATATCTCCTCACTCACGTGGTTGATTGAAGGACGAACTGAGTTGTGTTGATGGCAAAGATGAAGAAGGAGGGATGACTAGAAACGATTCAGTTGACCTGTTTATGTGTGGATTATTTGTCGGAGTAGAGGAATTTGTGTAATTCAGGTAAAAAAATAACGCAATGTTTATATCACAGGACAAATTAGCTAGCAAGTTAACTAGCTAAATTGCCATACAAGTCTAGCTACCATCGCGTTTTTGTCCATTTGGGATCCTGTGTATGCGGTAGATTTTTTGCCGTGTTTTCGTCCACTTTGGGAATGGGAGATACGGGTCCAGATTTTTTGTTGTTGTTGTTTCCAGTGATGTGTGTCCTCCGAAGTTGGATTAACTGCTCCAGTGTTTGGGTTAGAGGTTAGGGGTTAGGTTTAGGGTTAGGGGTTAGGGTTAAGGGTTAGGTTTCTAGTTTTGAGTCTGTTGATCTAGGGTGTTAGGGTTACGGGGGTTAGGGTTTGAATATAATTGTGTTTTGTTTCAACTGGTTAGGGTTAGGTTTCTAGTTTTGAGTCTGTTGATCCAGGGTTAGGGTTACGAGGGTTGGGGTTAGGGTTAGGTTTTGAATATAATTGTGTTTCGTTTCAACTGGTTAGTTGTAAGGTGCACAGGCCTATCTCCTGTTTATCCCTCCTGTTTCTGATCTAATATAATAGGTGTAGTACTTAAAAAGGCCCGTAGATGTCCTCCTAGGATCATAAATTAAACTTGAGGTAAGTTCCAAGTTCCCTCTTTTTCTGGGTGGCAGTGCAGAAGTCGATGTGGTGAGAGATTCATTCAACCATAGTGTTGTTAAATATGAACATTAAATGGTTTTATTGTTTTGTTAAAGGAAAGGAAAAACCTAAAAGTAGTGCTGTAACACATAGCCTACGCTGTAATATGTTAAATGTATATTGAGGAACCATAATCACTACTACTGGATAATTGATAGGTACAGTAGTGAACTGAAGGGTTGTCCCAACTTGGTCAAATCATTATAATACTACTACTAATAATAGTTAAAGCAGTGTTCCTTATCAGTCCAGTATGTGTGCAGGTATATGTGCTACAACCAGCCTTTCTTGGTATTGCTGGTTGTAGTACATATACCGGCATACATACTGGACAGTAGGTGGCAATGGTACTGTACACTGACTGTATATGGGGTGCAACAAACTTACCTGAGACTCCCTGTCTCTGCCAGTCTGCCCCTGCATATCTGTCCCCAGTTCTGCTGTCTGTGTGCAGTCTGCCCTAGCAGGGGCTAAAATCTGATATCAACTTTGGAGGGGACAATTACATGACATTTTCTCAAGAGCAATTCCTGAAAAAACACCAAAAGTAGTGATGTAACACATAGCCTACGCTGTAATATGTTAAATGTATATTGAGGAACCATAATCACTACTACTGGATAATTGATAGGTACAGTAGTGAACTGAAGGGTTGTCCCAACTTGTTAAACTCATTATTATACTACTACTAATAATAGTTAAAGCAGTGTTCCTTATCAGTCCAGTATGTGTGCAGGTATATGTGCTTACAACCAGCCTTTCTTGGTATTGCTGGTTGTAGTACATATACCTGCATACATACTGGACAGTAGGTGGCAATGGTACTGTACACTGACTGTATATGGGGCGCAACAAACTTACCTGAGACTCCCTGTCCCTGCATATCTGTCCCCAGTTCTGCTGTCTGTGTGCCATCTGCCCTAGCAGGGGCTAAAATCTGATATCAACTTTGGAGGGGACAATTACATGACATTTTCTCAAGAGCAATTCCTGAAAAAACACCAAAAGTAGTGCTGTAACACATAGCCTACGCTGTAATATGTTAAATGTATATTGAGGAACCATAATCACTACTACTGGATAATTGATAGGTACAGTAGTGAACTGAAGGGTTGTCCCAACTTGGTCAAATCATTATAATACTACTACTAATAATAGTTAAAGCAGTGTTCCTTATCAGTCCAGTATGTGTGCAGGTATATGTGCTACAACCAGCCTTTCTTGGTATTGCTGGTTGTAGTACATATACCGGCATACATACTGGACAGTAGGTGGCAATGGTACTGTACACTGACTGTATATGGGGTGCAACAAACTTACCTGAGACTCCCTGTCCCTGCATATCTGTCCCCAGTTCTGCTGTCTGTGTGCCATCTGCCCTAGCAGGGGCTAAAATCTGATATCAACTTTGGAGGGGACAATTACATGACATTTTCTCAAGAGCAATTCCTGAAAAAACACCAAAAGTAGTGCTGTAACACATAGCCTACGCTGTAATATGTTAAATGTATATTGAGGAACCATAATCACTACTACTGGATAATTGATAGGTACAGTAGTTAACTGAAGGGTTGTCCCAACTTGTTCAAATCATTATAATACTACTACTTATAATAGTTAAAGCAGTGTTCCTTATCAGTCCAGTATGTGTGCAGGTATATGTGCTTAACCAGCCTTTCTTGGTATTGCTGGTTGTAGTACATATACCTACATACATACTGGACAGTAGGTGGCAATGGTACTGTACACTGACTGTATATGGGGTGCAACAAACTTACCTGAGACTCCCTGTCCCTGCATATCTGTCCCCAGTTCTGCTGTCTGTGTGCCATCTGCCCTAGCAGGGGCTAAAATCTGATATCAACTTTGGAGGGGACAATTACATGACATTTTCTCAAGAGCAATTCCTGAAAAAACACCATAAGTAGTGCTGTAACACAGCCTACGCTGTAATATGTTAAATGTATATTGAGGAACCATAATCACTACTACTGGATAATTGATAGGTACAGTAGTGAACTGAAGGGTTGTCCCAACTTGTTCAAATCATTATAATACTACTACTAATAATAGTTATAGCAGTGCTCCTTATCAGTCCAGTATGTGTGCAGGTATATGTGCTTACACCCAGCCTTTCTTGGTATTGCTGGTTGTAGTACATATACCTGCATACATACTGGACAGTAGGTTGCAACGGTACTGTATATGGGGTGCAACAAACTTACCTGAGACTCCCTGTCTCTGCCAGTCTGTCCCTGCATATCTGTCCCCAGTTCTGCTGTCTGTGTGCCATCTGCCCTAGCAGGGGCTAAAATCTGATATCAACTTAGAAGGGACAATTACATGACATTTTCTCAAGAGCAATTCCTGAAAAAACACCATAAGTAGTGCTGTAACACAGCCTACGCTGTAATATGTTAAATGTATATTGAGGAACCATAATCACTACTACTGGATAATTGATAGGTACAGTAGTTAACTGAAGGGTTGTCCCAACTTGTTCAAATCATTATAATACTACTACTAATAATAGTTAAAGCAGTGTTCCTTATGAGTCCAGTATGTGTGCAGGTATATGTGCTTTTTACAACCAGCCTTTCTTGGTATTGCTGGTTGTAAGTACATATACCTGCATACATACTGGACAGTAGGTGGCAATGGTACTGTACACTGACTGTATATGGGGTGCAACAAACTTACCTGAGACTCCCAGCCTCTGCCAGTCTGTCCCTGCATATCTGTCCCCAGTTCTGCTGTCTGTGTGCCATCTGCCCTAGCAGGGGCTAAAATCTGATATCAACTTAGAAGGGACAATTACATGACATTTTCTCAAGAGCAATTCCTGAAAAAAACACCAAAAGTAGTGCTGTAACACATAGCCTACGCTGTAATATGTTAAATGTATATTGAGGAACCATAATCACTACTACTGGATAATTGATAGGTACAGTAGTGAACTGAAGGGTTGTCAAAACTTGTTCAAATCATTATAATACTACTACTAAAAGCAGTGCTCCTTATCAGTCCAGTATGTATGCAGGTATATGTGCTTTACAACCAGCCTTTCTTGGTATTGCTGGTTGTAGTACATATACCTGCATACATACTGGACAGTAATAATAGTTAAAAGCAGTGTTCCTTATCAGTCCAGTATGTATGCAGGTATATGTGCTTACAACCAGCCTTTCTTGGTATTGCTGGTTGTAGTACATATACCTACATACATACTGGACAGTAGGTGGCAATGGTACTGTACACTGACTGTATATGGGGTGCAACAAACTTACCTGAGACTCCCTGTCCCTGCATATCTGTCCCCAGTTCTGCTGTCTGTGTGCCATCTGCCCTAGCAGGGGCTAAAATCTGTTATCAACTTTGGAGGGGACAATTACATGACATTTTCTCAAGAGCAATTCCTGAAAAAACACCAAAAGTAGTGCTGTAACACACAGCCTACGCTGTAATATGTTAAATGTATATTGAGGAACCATAATCACTACTACTGGATAATTGATAGGTACAGTAGTTAACTGAAGGGTTGTCCCAACTTGTTCAAATCATTTTAATACTACTACTAATAATAGTTAAAAGCAGTGTTCCTTATCAGTCCAGTATGTATGCAGGTATATTACACCCAGCCTTTCTTGGTATTGCTGGTTGTAGTACATATACCTGCATACATACTGGACAGTAGGTTGCAACGGTACTGTATATGGGGTGCAACAAACTTACCTGAGACTCCCTGTCTCTGCCAGTCTGTCCCTGCATATCTGTCCCCAGTTCTGCTGTCTGTGTGCCATCTGCCCTAGCAGGGGCTAAAATCTGTTATCAACTTTGGAGGGGACAATTACATGACATTTTCTCAAGAGCAATTCCTGAAAAAACACCAAAAGTAGTGCTGTAACACATAGCCTACGCTGTAATATGTTAAATGTATATTGAGGAACCATAATCACTACTACTGGATAATTGATAGGTACAGTAGTTAACTGAAGGGTTGTCCCAACTTGTTCAAATCATTATAATACTACTACTAATAATAGTTAAAGCAGTGTTCCTTATCAGTCCAGTATGTGTGCAGGTATATGTGCTACATACAACCAGCCTTTCTTGGTATTGCTGGTTGTAGTACATATACCTGCATACATACTGGACAGTAGGTGGCAATGGTACTGTACACTGACTGTATATGGGGTGCAACAAACTTACCTGAGACTCCCTGTCTCTGCCAGTCTGTCCCTGCATATCTGTGTGCCATCTGCCCTAGCAGGGGCTAAAATCTGTTATCAACTTTGGAGGGGACAATTACATGACATTTTCTCAAGAGCAATTCCTGAAAAAACACCAAAAGTAGTGCTGTAACACACAGCCTACGCTGTAATATGTTAAATGTATATTGAGGAACCATAATCACTACTACTGGATAATTGATAGGTACAGTAGTTAACTGAAGGGTTGTCCCAACTTGTTCAAATCATTATAATACTACTACTAATAATAGTTAAAAGCAGTGCTCCTTATCAGTCCAGTATGTATGCAGGTATATGTGCTTTACAACCAGCCTTTCTTGGTATTGCTGGTTGTAGTACATATACCTGCATACATACTGGACAGTAGGTGGCAATGGTACTGTATATGGGGTGCAACAAACTTACCTGAGACTCCCTGTCTCTGCCAGTCTGTCCCTGCATATCTGTCCCCAGTTCTGCTGTCTGTGTGCCATCTGCCCTAGTAGGGGCTAAAATCTGATATCAACTTTGGAGGGGACAATTACATGACATTTTCTCAAGAGCAATTCCTGAAAAAACACCAAAAGTAGTGCTGTAACACATAGCCTGCGCTGTAATAAGTTAAATGTATATTGATGAACCATAATCACTACTACTGGATAATTGATAGGTACAGTAGTTAACTTAAGGGTTGTCCCAACTTGGTCAAATCATTATAATACTACTACTAATAATAGTTAAAGCAGTGTTCCTTATCAGTCCAGTATGTGTGCAGGTATATGTGCTACAACCAGCCTTTCTTGGTATTGCTGGTTGTAGTACATATACCGGCATACATACTGGACAGTAGGTGGCAATGGTACTGTACACTGACTGTATGTGGGGCGCAACAAACTTACCTGAGACTCCCTGTCCCTGCATATCTGTCCCCAGTTCTGCTGTCTGTGTGCCATCTGCCCTAGCAGGGGCTAAAATCTGTTATCAACTTTGGGAGGGGACAATTACATGACATTTTCTCAAGAGCAATTCCTGAAAAAACACCAAAAGTAGTGCTGTAACACATAGCCTACGCTGTAATATGTTAAATGTATATTGAGGAACCATAATCACTACTACTGGATAATTGATAGGTACAGTAGTTAACTGAAGGGTTGTTCAAATCATTATAATACTACTACTAATAATAGTTATAGCAGTGTTCCTTATCAGTCCAGTATGTATGCAGGTATATGTACTTACAACCAGCCTTTCATCATTTATTTCAACGTGTTACAACGTGAAATCGCCTCTATTCCATTCAAACCGTAGAGGACCAAACTACATCTCCCATAATGCAACGCCAGCACAGGTGGCCAGCAAAGCTAATCGTCTACATCCAGAAAGGCTCGCTAGCTAGCAACAGCAGCACTTTTAGCACTCTGTAAACTATATTAATAACAACAATAAAACTCTGAAAGTTACATGTTTCAATAGTCTCACACTCCCTTATAACAATATCTACAGCATTAACCTTGGGATGTTTAATCTATTTCATGTTATGGACTTCTACAAAGGAGTAATTTGCAACACATACCCTTCTCTATGTGTTTTCTCGGACTGAGGAGAACTGGAGCTACACCATGGTGTTAGTCGGTGACACGAGCGCCCAGATGAAATCAACCAATAAGAATGCTTGAATGATGAGATCCAACCAATAAGAATGCTTGAACATTAAATACACATTTCTTTCGAGGCAGGTGGAAACATAACCAACCTTGTTAACAGACGATAGCAAAAGTTCAATTTTTGACAACTCCACATAAATTGAATAGGTACTAGCTAGCTAGCTTGATAGTTAATGTTTGCGCGCCAGCTCTGCAAATTCAGCAAGTGTGTGTGAACGCTTCCGACGTTAACCTCAAGTCAATTAGTTTAATTAGTTAGCTAAACTAATGACCTACAGTGGATCAAACCATTGAGGCAAAGGGTCGCAGTCTTTTGAAACTTAAAAACGCGCTATTAGTGTCTATAATCAGCTTAAGTGCTTTCATTGCGTTCATTCATATTATTGAAATTACATAGATATGTTTACAGTGATATATTGGGGGGGGGGGGGGGGGGGGGAAATCATATTTTTCCCAGGATAGGGGGGTCGTGTCCCCCCTGGGATTTCTGCCTATGCACGTGATATCTCCTCACTCACGTGGTTGATTGAAGGACGAACTGAGTTGTGTTGATGGCAAAGATGAAGAAGGAGGGATGACTAGAGACGATTCAGTTGACCTGTTTATGTGTGGATTAATTGTCGGAGTAGAGGAATTTGTGTAATTCAGGTAAAAAAATAACGCAATGTTTATATCACAGGACAAATTAGCTAGCAAGTTAACTAGCTAAATTGCCATACAAGTCTAGCTACCATCGCGTTTTTGTCCATTTGGGATCCTGTGTATGCGGTAGATTTTTTGCCGTGTTTTCGTCCACTTGGGGAATGGGAGATACGGGTCCAGATTTTTTGTTGTTGTTGTTTCCAGTGATGTGTGTCCTCCGAAGTTGGTGTAACTGCTCCAGTGTTTGGGTTAGAGGTTAGGTTTAGGGTTAGGGGTTAGGGTTAAGGGTTAGGTTTCTAGTTTTGAGTCTGTTGATCTAGGGTTACGGGTGTTAGGGTTACGGGTTTGAATATAATTGTGTTTTGTTTCAACTGGTTAGGGTTAGGTTTCTAGTTTTGAGTCTGTTGATCCAGGGTTAGGGTTACGAGGGTTGGGGTTAGGGTTTGAATATAATTGTGTTTCGTTTCAACTGGTTAGTTGTAAGGTGCACAGGCCTATCTCCTGTTTATCCCTCCTGTTTCTGATCTAATATAATAGGTGTAGTACTTAAAGGCCCGTAGATGTCCTCCTAGGATCATAAATTAAACTGAGGTAAGTTCCAAGTTCCCTCTTTTTCTGGGTGGCAGTGCAGTGTCCCTGCATATCTGTCCCCAGTTCTGCTGTCTGTGTGCCATCTGCCCTAGCAGGGGCTAAAATCTGTTATCAACTTTGGAGGGGTTAATTACATGACATTTTCTCAAGAGCAATTCCTGAAAAAACACCAAAAGTAGTGCTGTAACACATAGCCTACGCTGTAATATGTTAAATGTATATTGAGGAACCATAATCACTACTACTGGATAATTGATAGGTACTGTAGTGAACTGAAGGGTTGTCCCAACTTGGTCAAATCATTATAATACTACTACTAATAATATTTAAGCAGTGTTCCTTATCAGTCCAGTATGTGTGCAGGTATATGTGCTACAACCAGCCTTTCTTGGTATTGCTGGTTGTAGTACATATACCGGCATACATACTGGACAGTAGGTGGCAATGGTACTGTATATGGGGTGCAACAAACTTACCTGAGACTCCCTGTCTCTGCCAGTCTGTCCCTGCATATCTGTCCCCAGTTCTGCTGTCTGTGTGCCATCTGCCCTAGCAGGGGCTAAAATCTGTTATCAACTTTGGGAGGGGACAATTACATGACATTTTCTCAAGAGCAATTCCTGAAAAAACACCAAAAGTAGTGCTGTAACACATAGCCTACGCTGTAATATGTTAAATGTATATTGAGGAACCATAATCACTACTACTGGTTAATTGATAGGTACAGTAGTGAACTGAAAGGTTGTCCCAACTTGTTCAAATCATTATAATACTACTACTAATAATAGTTAAAAGCAGTGTTCCTTATCAGTCCAGTATGTATGCAGGTATATGTGCTTTTACAACCAGCCTTTCTTGGTATTGCTGGTTGTAGTACATATACCTGCATACATACTGGACAGTAGGTGGCAATGGTACTGTACACTGACTGTATATGGGGTGCAACAAACTTACCTGAGACTCCCTGTCTCTGCCAGTCTGTCCCTGCATATCTGTCCCCAGTTCTGCTGTCTGTGTGCCATCTGCCCTAGCAGGGGCTAAAATCTGATATCAACTTTGGAGGGGACAATTACATGACATTTTCTCAAGAGCAATTCCTGAAAAAAACACCAAAAGTAGTGCTGTAACACATAGCCTACGCTGTAATATGTTAAATGTATATTGAGGAACCATAATCACTACTACTGGATAATTGATAGGTACAGTAGTTAACTGAAGGGTTGTCCCAACTTGTTCAAATCATTATAATACTACTACTTATAATAGTTAAAGCAGTGTTCCTTATCAGTCCAGTATGTGTGCAGGTATATGTGCTTAACCAGCCTTTCTTGGTATTGCTGGTTGTAGTACATATACCTACATACATACTGGACAGTAGGTGGCAATGGTACTGTACACTGACTGTATATGGGGTGCAACAAACTTACCTGAGACTCCCTGTCCCTGCATATCTGTCCCCAGTTCTGCTGTCTGTGTGCCATCTGCCCTAGCAGGGGCTAAAATCTGATATCAACTTAGAAGGGACAATTACATGACATTTTCTCAAGAGCAATTCCTGAAAAAACACCATAAGTAGTGCTGTAACACAGCCTACGCTGTAATATGTTAAATGTATATTGAGGAACCATAATCACTACTACTGGATAATTGATAGGTACAGTAGTGAACTGAAGGGTTGTCCCAACTTGTTCAAATCATTATAATACTACTACTAATAATAGTTAAAAGCAGTGCTCCTTATCAGTCCAGTATGTGTGCAGGTATATGTGCTTACACCCAGCCTTTCTTGGTATTGCTGGTTGTAGTACATATACCTGCATACATACTGGACAGTAGGTGGCAATGGTACTGTATATGGGGTGCAACAAACTTACCTGAGACTCCCTGTCTCTGCCAGTCTGTCCCTGCATATCTGTCCCCAGTTCTGCTGTCTGTGTGCCATCTGCCCTAGCAGGGGCTAAAATCTGATATCAACTTTGGAGGGGACAATTACATGACATTTTCTCAAGAGCAATTCCTGAAAAAAACACCAAAAGTAGTGCTGTAACACATAGCCTACGCTGTAATATGTTAAATGTATATTGAGGAACCATAATCACTACTACTGGATAATTGATAGGTACAGTAGTTAACTGAAGGGTTGTCCCAACTTGTTCAAATCATTATAATACTACTACTTATAATAGTTAAAGCAGTGTTCCTTATCAGTCCAGTATGTGTGCAGGTATATGTGCTTAACCAGCCTTTCTTGGTATTGCTGGTTGTAGTACATATACCTACATACATACTGGACAGTAGGTGGCAATGGTACTGTACACTGACTGTATATGGGGTGCAACAAACTTACCTGAGACTCCCTGTCCCTGCATATCTGTCCCCAGTTCTGCTGTCTGTGTGCCATCTGCCCTAGCAGGGGCTAAAATCTGATATCAACTTAGAAGGGACAATTACATGACATTTTCTCAAGAGCAATTCCTGAAAAAAACACCAAAAGTAGTGCTGTAACACATAGCCTACGCTGTAATATGTTAAATGTATATTGAGGAACCATAATCACTACTACTGGATAATTGATAGGTACAGTAGTGAACTGAAGGGTTGTCAAAACTTGTTCAAATCATTATAATACTACTACTAAAAGCAGTGCTCCTTATCAGTCCAGTATGTATGCAGGTATATGTGCTTTACAACCAGCCTTTCTTGGTATTGCTGGTTGTAGTACATATACCTGCATACATACTGGACAGTAATAATAGTTAAAAGCAGTGTTCCTTATCAGTCCAGTATGTATGCAGGTATATGTGCTTACAACCAGCCTTTCTTGGTATTGCTGGTTGTAGTACATATACCTACATACATACTGGACAGTAGGTGGCAATGGTACTGTACACTGACTGTATATGGGGTGCAACAAACTTACCTGAGACTCCCTGTCCCTGCATATCTGTCCCCAGTTCTGCTGTCTGTGTGCCATCTGCCCTAGCAGGGGCTAAAATCTGTTATCAACTTTGGAGGGGACAATTACATGACATTTTCTCAAGAGCAATTCCTGAAAAAACACCAAAAGTAGTGCTGTAACACACAGCCTACGCTGTAATATGTTAAATGTATATTGAGGAACCATAATCACTACTACTGGATAATTGATAGGTACAGTAGTTAACTGAAGGGTTGTCCCAACTTGTTCAAATCATTTTAATACTACTACTAATAATAGTTAAAAGCAGTGTTCCTTATCAGTCCAGTATGTATGCAGGTATATTACACCCAGCCTTTCTTGGTATTGCTGGTTGTAGTACATATACCTGCATACATACTGGACAGTAGGTTGCAACGGTACTGTATATGGGGTGCAACAAACTTACCTGAGACTCCCTGTCTCTGCCAGTCTGTCCCTGCATATCTGTCCCCAGTTCTGCTGTCTGTGTGCCATCTGCCCTCAGTTCTGCTGTCTGTGTGCCATCTGCCCTAGCAGGGGCTAAAATCTGATATCAACTTTGGAGGGGACAATTACATGACATTTTCTCAAGAGCAATTCCTGAAAAAACACCAAAAGTAGTGCTGTAACACACAGCCTACGCTGTAATATGTTAAATGTATATTGAGGAACCATAATCACTACTACTGGATAATTGATAGGTACAGTAGTTAACTGAAGGGTTGTCCCAACTTGTTCAAATCATTATAATACTACTACTAATAATAGTTAAAAGCAGTGCTCCTTATCAGTCCAGTATGTGTGCAGGTATATGTGCTTACACCCAGCCTTTCTTGGTATTGCTGGTTGTAGTACATATACCTGCATACATACTGGACAGTAGGTGGCAATGGTACTGTATATGGGGTGCAACAAACTTACCTGAGACTCCCTGTCCCTGCATATCTGTCCCCAGTTCTGCTGTCTGTGTGCCATCTGCCCTAGCAGGGGCTAAAATCTGTTATCAATTTTGGGAGGGGACAATTACATGACATTTTCTCAAGAGCAATTCCTGAAAAAACACCAAAAGTAGTGCTGTAACACATAGCCTACGCTGTAATATGTTAAATGTATATTGAGGAACCATAATCACTACTACTGGATAATTGATAGGTACAGTAGTTAACTGAAGGCTTGTTCAAATCATTATAATACTACTAATAATAATAGTTATAGCAGTGTTCCTTATCAGTCCAGTATGTATGCAGGTATATGTACTTACAACCAGCCTTTCATCATTTATTTCAACGTGTTACAACGTGAAATCGCCTCTATTCCATTCAAACCGTAGAGGACCAAACTACATCTCCCATAATGCAACGCCAGCACAGGTGGCTCGCTAGCTAGCAACAGCAGCACTTTTAGCACTCTGTAAACTATATTAATAACAACAATAAAACTCTGAAAGTTACATGTTTCAATAGTCTCACACTCCCTTATAACAATATCTACAGCATTAACCTTGGGATGTTTAATCTATTTCATGTTATGGACTTCTACAAAGGAGTAATTTGCAACACATACCCTTCTCTATGTGTTTTCTCGGACTGAGGAGAACTGGAGCTACACCATGGTGTTAGTCGGTGACACGAGCGCCCAGATGAAATCAACCAATAAGAATGCTTGAACATTAAATACACATTTCTTTAGAGGCAGGTGGAAACATAACCAACCTTGTTAACAGACGATAGCAAAAGTTCAATTTTTGACAACTCCACATAAATTGAATAGGTACTAGCTAGCTAGCTTGATAGTTAATGTTTGCGCGCCAGCTGTGCAAATTCAGCAAGTGTGTGTGTGAACGCTTCCAACGTTAACCTCAAGTCAATTAGTTTAATTAGTTAGCTAAACTAATGACCTACAGTGGATCAAACCATTGTGAGGCAAAGGGCGTGGGTCGCAATCTTTTGAAACTTAAAAACGCGCTATTAGTGTCTATAATCAGCTTAAGTGCTTTCATTCATATTATTGAAATTACATAGATATGTTTACAGTGATATATTGGGGGGGGGGGATCATATTTTTCCCAGGATAGGGGGGTCTTGTCCCCCCTGGGATTTCTGCCTATGCACGTGATATCTCCTCACTCACGTGGTTGATTGAAGGACGAACTGATTTGTGTTGATGGCAATTACCATATAAATTCAAAGATGAAGAAGGAGGGATGACTAGAAACGATTCAGTTGACCTGTTTATGTGTGGATTAATTGTCGGAGTAGAGGAATGTGTGTAATTCAGGTAAAAAAATAACGCAATGTTTATATCACAGGACAAATTAGCTAGCAAGTTAACTAGCTAAATTGCCATACAAGTCTAGCTACCATCGCGTTTTTGTCCATTTCGGATCCTGTGTATGCGGTAGATTTTTTGCCGTGTTTTCGTCCACTTGGGGAATGGGAGATAACGGGTCCGGATTTTTTGTTGTTGTTGTTTCCAGTGATGTGTGTCCTCCGAAGTTGGTGTAACTGCTCCAGTGTTTGGGTTAGAGGTTAGGTTTAGGGTTAGGGGGGTTAGGGGTTAGGGTTAAGGGTTAGGTTTCTAGTTTTGAGTCTGTTGATCTAGGGTTACGGGTGTTAGGGTTACGGGGGTTAGGGTTAAGTTTTGAATATAATTGTGTTTTGTTTCAACTGGTTAGGGTTAGGTTTCTAGTTTTGAGTCTTGTTAGGGAAGATTCAGAATTTGTTGGTAACATATGTAAGATGTTTTATATTCATCAAATGTGTGTAAGTTAATTCTCATCAGAATGGTATTTTTGTGTTATTCTGTGGTGAGGGTTGCAGTATCTGTTCTATGTCAAGACTAAGTTGCATGGCCGCTGAGAGGGGAGAGGTCAAAGTGTCATCATGTGTAAACATATCTTTCACTCTCTACCTTTCCCATAGTGGGGAAAGGAAGGTTGCAGTGTCTGGAATCATTCTATGCTCCCTTTTATGTTGTTTCTATCTTAACCTATAGCCTCACCCTCCTCTCCGTGAGTTTGTCCAGGAGTTTGTATTTAGAGTGGGTTGTATCTAAATGACAATTTGATATATGCCTGTTGTAATGGAGGATTGGTTTATGGTTTGGGAAAGGAGACAAAGCTGAACGATGAGTTATGTCTATGCTGTCTGACTATGTGGGTCTTTGCTATTAAAGGAACTCAGAGGATTCACTGGGAGACACTGAATCAATCTGAGAGTCACAGGGTTGTGATAGAGCTCATATAATTAAAGATGGACTTTTATAACTAACTCTGACTTGTGTGTGTGGTTTGCTCCCATGATTTGGTAAATAGAGGAAATTTCCACGACATTTGGCGACGAGGAGGGGATGTGAATCTTCACTCGGTGACCGTTCCTACGATCTAGGTAAATAAATCGTGCACGAGGGATCCCCTAAACTTGGGATCTCAGGGAGAACCACACTTCGGGAAACGGAGCAGATGGACCAACCTTTGATCTAAGAGGAAGCGAGCCGAGTGGATACCACATCTCGAACTTAGTTTTTTTTAAAGAAAAAGGTGAGCGAACCACACACAGATTTGAAGTAGAGTTTTTTAATTATGCCTGTTATACTCTGAGCGTGAATTCCTTTGTAAGGAAGGCACCTTGGCGGCGTAAGCAGGGCCGAGTCAGAGGAGAGTAATCTGGGGGTTTTGTGGACTCAAAAGATACTCTGCGCTGTCCGGTTGCCAGTGACCAAGAGCCCTCCTGACACTGAATTGATCACAGTGGGGATTTGGTGAGGTCTGTCGGGGTGAGGGGCCAGGGGGTCTGTGTGTTCTAGGTGAAACACGGCACTTGGTGAAGCCCTATTGGAAGAAGGACCTCATTCTGTGTGTCTGTGTGATTTGTCTAAGTGACCCTCAGATGTGGTGAATTCCAATTATTTTAAATGTGCTAGCCAGGTATGCCCTAGGTTTACTCTGTGTGAGTCGGACCGTTCTGTGTGAGCGGGGCAGGTTTACTCTGTGTGAGTCGGACCGTTCTGTGTGAGCGGGGTAGGGTTTACTCTGTGTGGGCAAACCTTTTGATGTTCTGTGTGGACGTCAGAAAAGTTCTATGTGAAAAATCTGACCAATCCTGTGTGGATGATCCTGAAAGTTCTGTGTGAGTAACTAAGATTTCTTAAATTTTATATGGATTCTGTGAATTATTTGAAATTATGATAAATGGTATGTGTGTATAAAGTAATGCTGAAAATGATTAGATACAATTTAAACCACCCATTCGTAGACGTACGCAGGTTTTGAGTTGATATCTTAAATGGATAATTTGATAAAGATGAAGTTTTTAAGCACTGTTACAATAATCTACAAAATCTGGGAAATTGAGCTCTAGAAACTGATTAGAGTGTGTCCACTTTTGGTTATCTTACCCTAACGATGTAACTATAGAACGCATATTGGAGTATCTCCGTCTGGGTGAAACATTTCAAATTAAACTGCCCTTAAGGTCTGAACATGTTATACTTTTTCTTCCCAGTATGAGAGAAGTTGCGGGATTTATTGAATAAACTGTTTTCCATAAAGTTAAAGAGAATTCGAGGGATGCTCGATGTAATTTATAATGTTGTACAAAGCCTAAGGTTTTCCATCAAACGAATTATCCTTGCGTGATTAATGTGATGTAGTAAAGTAATTGAAATATGTTGCATAAGTAAACATAATCTACTTTTACTGTTTCCTAGTCATTAGTGTCGATTTTATTCTTTGATTGCTAATATATTCATTTGGAATTTGAGAATCATAGCTGGAGCAATGTTTGTACTATTAAAATTGGGCTATTATTCTTCTGGGAATTACCGATAGTGACGTGTTTTGATTTTACTTTGTAAATCGGGTTTATATCCGGAGAGTTTTTGCTATTGGCAATAGCATTGGTGGTTCAGTGGTAGAATTCTCGCCTGCAACGCGGGAGGCCCGAGTTCCATTCCCAGTCACGGCGCTGGCTGAATTCAGACTTTATGACTGTAAATAATCTATTTGTATGTTTTGCCTGGAAAGTTATGGTCGCTAGTGTTTGTATAAGAGATAAATTGAACGTTTTCAATAGATTGTTTAGGTTAAATTGATAGGCTAATTCAATTTAAAACAATAACGAAGCGAATTCTGATGCAAGACGATGTCTGTTCACTAAATTATCTGCTGGAATAATGTATTGAGAATTGGGTCGTATTTAAATTACTGTATCAATAGAGAAGACAGTTACCTAAGTTAAAGACACTCTGAATGATAGCGGGGAGAGAATGGCGATAGGAAAGTGGTTACCGAAATGTTTTTCATTCTTATAGATTGACTGACGCATGTTATAATTTTGGCGCTGTGTGTGTTATTTTTAAAGAAATATGATACATTTCATAAGTGTGGAGAGCAAAGAGAAGAGGAAGTTATAAAGTTGAGGTTTTAATCTTACGATAGAGGTAAGGGAAAAACGTTGAAATGAGAGGGGTTATATTTTTGCCCAACTGGGGGAAAAAGAAGTAGGAAAGTTGAGTTGAAAGTATGTAAGAGAGTGAGTTGTTATGTTGGCTGCTCATTGTCAGGGAAAGTTGCTGGAGGAAGGTAGATTGTTGTAGAATAACGTACATTTGCGTTATTAGTTTGAATATACAATAACCTTACTCTAATTGTTTTGACCGTTGTTCAGGTCCATTTTTTTTTCTGTATTTCTAGCAGCTGATTCGCTAGGTGGGCATCATAGATTTGTGGCGTTTATATTTACTGTATTAGGCTATGAGAATTGGGAGACTGGATGTCTGAATCATAAAACATCGTAAGGATAGCTTCTGATTGTTATTGATTCTTGGTTTGATTGTTTAAGTAACACCAGTAAATTTGAGCAGGAAAGTTCATGTACTCTAAGGTTATGGTATGTTTCCATTATGTGGAACAATGTCAGGTCATTAAAGGTGATTGCTGGATTGAATAGTACGCCAACCTGTTGACAGAAGGCTGAATGGGTATGAATGTTGAAAAGCAAGATTGGGCCAAAGACTAAACTAGTATGTTAAGTGGGGGAGTATCATAGATTTTAATTATAGTGTTGTTATAGTAGTTATATAGTGTAGTCAAAACAATTTCATATGTTTTGGTAAATTAGCTAGGTTGAATTTGGTATTTGAGTTCCTTTATTATTTGCTTTTTAAAAGAAAGGTTGGAATCAAGTATGATGCCTTGGCACTTAAAATCAGATACCACCAGGAGCGTTTTACATCAGTACTTGTTTTTTGAGGAACATGCAGACTGTGTTTTATTTTATTGAGATGTAAACATGAGTCTCTGAGCAATTTTGTCATCTGAATCATTATAGTAGTGAGTTTTTGTGTAGTTTGTTATTTGCATGAATTTATCACAGTATCATCTGCATACATTGGAACTTCAGACCCTGTACAGACTAAAGGAAGATCATTAATGGATGTGCTGAACAGTATTGACCTTTGTGGATATCAGTGGGGGAAAAAATTAAGTTTATTTTTATTTTAGATGATGAGACAGCACCGACTTTTGAAGGATTTTAGATTTGTTAAAAAAAAATCAGAATTGTTTTTTTACTAAATTTATATCAACAGATTGAAATTATTAGGTTGCTGATTAAGAGTTTTTTTTAAGAGTTGATTTAACTTATCATGCATATACATTGATTTGATTAAAACTTATGATTAATGATTTGAGGTACAGTGGAATTATCATTAGGTTTGGTTTATAGTTCACGTTTGAGTTTCTGAATCAATGTAGTGTAAATGAATACTAAGTGTTTTTGTGTTTTCTTCGGGAAAATTGATATTTCACTGTCTCTCTCTGGAATGTGTCCAGGGAAGAGTGAGTGAAATTGGGGCACTCACCACATTGGGATTGTAATGAGTTTTTATTTTCTGACTTTTCATTACACACGCAAATTCTTTTGATAAAGGAATGTTCTGGGAACATGGAATTATGAAAATGTTTGGAACTAGTTGATTATTGTTTGCAAATTGTTTCATATAGTGCAAAACACTGCTTTGGAGGGTTTTGTATGACCTATGACCTTCTGATGACTTTCCGTTGTGGCTTGATCACCCGCATTGGAAAGCCATTTGGAAAATAAATGTATGGTCATTTGTAATACTGCTTTCAAAATAATTTGTGTAATTGGTAAATATGTTTCTTAATCCATATTTGTAATTTGGACCAGTGTGAAGAGGGCATTGCTTTTAACTAAGCTTTAAGTCTATTTTCCTATGACCATAGGGGTTAAATAATTTTTCTTTGTGGAGTGTTTTTTTTTTTCTTCTTCAGTTTAGTGATTTTAATTTGATTAGGTTAGCTGAAATTTTGTTTTACATTACTCTCATACGGAGAGATGTGTGTAAAACATGGGGGAGGATTCAGTTTTTTGAGGGTTTGAATTGAAGTTATACAACTTAAGTGATATGTGAATGAGTGTATTGTATTGTTGAGTGTATTGTATTGTTGTGTTTGTTTTGTTCTATTCCCGAGGGGTATAGGTCTAATTTCTTGATCCTTGGCTCTACGATGGAGTTGACAGTGAGATGGGGAGTATAAACCAATTTGAAAGAATAGTTTCAATAGAATGTTTTGATATTCTCTGTGAAATATGTTTAGATATGTGTGTTAAGAATAATTGGTAAAAGTAATCATTTATCATGTAGTTAATGAACTGAACTAAACTGTTGTTCTGATCTGTTCTTTCGAGGTTATCATGAAGGGTGACATCAGACGGTATCTTAATGCATGGAAGAGATCATTTGGACCGAATGGTGTGTGTACCTCAAAACCCCCTCTAACTGGCTGAAGAAGAGAGACAAAGGCATTGAAGGAGGCTTTCCAAACCACTTCTACCGAGAGAAAAGAACCAAGCCAGAAATTGGTGTACAGTATCAGATCTAAGCTATCAACTGCTTTTCTTTCATGGTTCTGTCATACTGTGAGGAGTCCATTTGGAGTGATCATGGAGAAAGATCTGTTCTGACATTTTCTTATGATGCTGGTATATTGGTTGACGAATGGACAAGACATGAGTGGTAAAGATGAGACATTGAAATTGGGACATTATCATGGGCCGTCCACTTTGAACTGTAAAGCTATTTGAAGGAAAACGAAGATGCCAGAAGATGCCGTGCCTGAGAGGGGGGGGGGGTTTAATCTAACTGTGCCATTAAAATTGTTTATACTTTTGTGGTATCAGATTGATTGAAGAGGTCTACACCATGTAAATTGTAGTAATTTAGATTAAGAATGCATTGAGATACTGATCTGTATTAAAATCATGATTAAAAAAGTTAATAGTAGAATTATGGGATAATTATACTGTATGTAAATCTGCTAATATTGATGTGTGTTAAATTGAGGTTTTACTTTGAGTGATAAGACAAATTTGAATCACTGAGGAGTGCTAAATATTCTAAATATTGGTTTGATAAATAGTTGGGTTGTTACTTATGATTTGTAATATGAATGATTTCAATGACCTATTCTCTATTCCTAAGTATATTTCTGAGCATGAGTACTTAGAGGGATGTCTGTCCTATATGTTGTGAGGAGGCCTGTGTTTAGACACTGGTTCTTATGTAATTGAAAGAGCATAAATATGTTATGTTTTTATTTTCCTCAAATTGATTATTCTGTGTTATTAAAACATGTGCAAGTTTGTCTTGTAGAATAAGGGTTGTAAACTTAGTTTCAGAAGGGAGAAAGTTTACATATAAGCTAAGGTATTTGACATTGAGGGGATTTGAATTTTAAAATATTGAGTATGTTACTATTCTGATTCTTCAAAAGGAACTGAGTCCCTTGAGAGGGGAATGTTAGGGAAGATTCAGAATTTGTTGGTAACATATGTAAGATGTTTTATATTCATCAAATGTGTGTAAGTTAATTCTCATCAGAATGGTATTTTTGTGTTATTCTGTGGTGAGGGTTGCAGTATCTGTTCTATGTCAAGACTAAGTTGCATGGCCGCTGAGAGGGGAGAGGTCAAAGTGTCATCATGTGTAAACATATCTTTCACTCTCTACCTTTCCCATAGTGGGGAAAGGAAGGTTGCAGTGTCTGGAATCATTCTATGCTCCCTTTTATGTTGTTTCTATCTTAACCTATAGCCTCACCCTCCTCTCCGTGAGTTTGTCCAGGAGTTTGTATTTAGAGTGGGTTGTATCTAAATGACAATTTGATATATGCCTGTTGTAATGGAGGATTGGTTTATGGTTTGGGAAAGGAGACAAAGCTGAACGATGAGTTATGTCTATGCTGTCTGACTATGTGGGTCTTTGCTATTAAAGGAACTCAGTTGCATTGTAAGGGGGCTCTCAGAGGATTCACTGGGAGACACTGAATCAATCTGAGAGTCACAGGGTTGTGATAGAGCTCATATAATTAAAGATGGACTTTTATAACTAACTCTGACTTGTGTGTGTGGTTTGCTCCCATGATTTGGTAAATAGAGGAAATTTCCACGACAGTCTGTTGATCCAGGGTTGGGGTTACGAGGGTTGGGGTTAGGTTTTGAATATAATTGTGTTTCGTTTCAACTGGTTAGTTTTAAGGTGCACAGGCCTATCTCCTGTTTATCCCTCCCGTTTCTGATCTAATATAATAGGTGTAGTACTTAAAAAGGCCCGTAGATGTCCTCCTAGGATCATAAATTAAACTGAGGTAAGTTCCAAGTTCCCTCTTTTTCTGGGTGGCAGTGCAGAAGTCGATGTGGTGAGAGATTCATTCAACCATAGTGTTGTTAAATATGAACATTAAATGGTTTTATTGTTTTGTTAAAGGAAAGGAAAAACCTAAAAGTAGTGCTGTAATATGTTAAATGTATATTGAGGAACCATAATCACTACTACTGGATAATTGATAGGTACAGTAGTGAACTGAAGGGTTGTCCCAACTTGTTCAAATCATTTTAATACTACTACTAATAATAGTTAAAAGCAGTGCTCCTTATGTGTGCAGGTATATGTGCTTTACACCCAGCCTTTCTTGGTATTGCTGGTTGTAGTACATATACCTGCATACATACTGGACAGTAATAATAGTTAAAAGCAGTGCTCCTTATCAGTCCAGTATGTGTGCAGGTATGTTACAACCAGCCTTTCTTGGTATTGCTGGTTGTAGTACATATACCTGTATACATACTGGACAGTAGGTGGCAATGGTACTGTACACTGACTGTATATGGATGGCAAACAAACTTACCTGAGACTTTCTTGGTATTGCTGGTTGTAGTACATATACCTGCATACATACTGGACAGTAATAATAGTTAAAAGCAGTGTTCCTTATCAGTCCAGTATGTATGCAGGTATATGTGCTTTTTACAACCAGCCTTTCTTGGTATTGCTGGTTGTAGTACATATACCTGCATACATACTGGAGAGTAGGTGGCAATGGTACTGTACACTGACTGTATATGGGGTGCAACAAACTTACCTGAGACTCCCTGTCTCTGCCAGTCTGTCCCTGCATATCTGTCCCCAGTTCTGCTGTCTGTGTGCCATCTGCCCTAGCAGGGGCTAAAATCTGTTATCAACTTTGGAGGGGACAATTACATTACATTTTCTCAAGAGCAATTCCTGAAAAAACACCGAAAGTAGTGCTGTAACACATAGCCTACGCTGTAATATGTTAAATGTATATTGAGGAACCATAATCACTACTACTGGATAATTGATAGGTACAGTAGTGAACTGAAGGGTTGTCCCAACTTGTTCAAATCATTATAATACTACTACTAATAATAGTTAAAAGCAGTGCTCCTTATCAGTTCAGTATGTGTGCAGGTATATGTGCTTACACCCAGCCTTTCTTGGTATTGCTGGTTGTAGTACATATACCTGCATACATACTGGACAGTAGGTGGCAATGGTACTGTATATGGGGTGCAACAAACTTACCTGAGACTCCCTGTCTCTGCCAGTCTGTCCCTGCATATCTGTCCCCAGTTCTGCTGTCTGTGTGCCATCTGCCCTAGCAGGGGCTAAAATCTGTTATCAACTTTGGAGGGGACAATTACATGACATTTTCTCAAGAGCAATTCCTGAAAAAACACCCAAAGTAGTGATGTAACACATAGCCTACGCTGTAATATGTTAAATGTATATTGAGGAACCATAATCACTACTACTGGATAATTGATAGGTACAGTAGTGAACTGAAGGGTTGTCCCAACTTGGTCAAATCATTATAATACTACTACTAATAATAGTTAAAGCAGTGTTCCTTATCAGTCCAGTATGTGTGCAGGTATATGTGCTACAACCAGCCTTTCTTGGTATTGCTGGTTGTAGTACATATACCGGCATACATACTGGACAGTAGGTGGCAATGGTACTGTACACTGACTGTATATGGGGCGCAACAAACTTACCTGAGACTCCCTGTCCCTGCATATCTGTCCCCAGTTCTGCTGTCTGTGTGCCATCTGCCCTAGCAGGGGCTAAAATCTGTTATCAACTTTGGGAGGGGACAATTACATGACATTTTCTCAAGAGCAATTCCTGAAAAAACACCAAAAGTAGTGCTGTAACACATAGCCTACGCTGTAATATGTTAAATGTATATTGAGGAACCATAATCACTACTACTGGATAATTGATAGGTACAGTAGTTAACTGAAGGGTTGTTCAAATCATTATAATACTACTACTAATAATAGTTATAGCAGTGTTCCTTATCAGTCCAGTATGTATGCAGGTATATGTACTTACAACCAGCCTTTCATCATTTATTTCAACGTGTTACAACGTGAAATCGCCTCTATTCCATTCAAACCGTAGAGGACCAAACTACATCTCCCATAATGCAACGCCAGCACAGGTGGCCAGCAAAGCTAATCGTCTACATCCAGAAAGGCTCGCTAGCTAGCAACAGCAGCACTTTTAGCACTCTGTAAACTATATTAATAACAACAATAAAACTCTGAAAGTTACATGTTTCAATAGTCTCACACTCCCTTATAACAATATCTACAGCATTAACCTTGGGATGTTTAATCTATTTCATGTTATGGACTTCTACAAAGGAGTAATTTGCAACACATACCCTTCTCTATGTGTTTTCTCGGACTGAGGAGAACTGGAGCTACACCATGGTGTTAGTCGGTGACACGAGCGCCCAGATGAAATCAACCAATAAGAATGCTTGAATGATGAGATCCAACCAATAAGAATGCTTGAACATTAAATACACATTTCTTTCGAGGCAGGTGGAAACATAACCAACCTTGTTAACAGACGATAGCAAAAGTTCAATTTGACAACTCCACATAAATTGAATAGGTACTAGCTAGCTAGCTTGATAGTTAATGTTTGCGCGCCAGCTCTGCAAATTCAGCAAGTGTGTGTGAACGCTTCCAACGTTAACCTCAAGTCAATTAGTTTAATTAGTTAGCTAAACTAATGACCTACAGTGGATCAAACCATTGAGGCAAAGGGCGGGGGTCGCAGTCTTTTGAAACTTAAAAACGCGCTATTAGTGTCTATAATCAGCTTAAGTGCTTTCATTGCGTTCATTCATATTATTGAAATTACATAGATATGTTTACAGTGATATATTGGGGGTGGGGGGGAAATCATATTTTTCCCAGGATAGGGGGGTCGTGTCCCCCCTGGGATTTCTGCCTATGCACGTGATATCTCCTCACTCACGTGGTTGATTGAAGGACGAACTGAGTTGTGTTGATGGCAAAGATGAAGAAGGAGGGATGACTAGAGACGATTCAGTTGACCTGTTTATGTGTGGATTAATTGTCGGAGTAGAGGAATTTGTGTAATTCAGGTAAAAAAATAACGCAATGTTTATATCACAGGACAAATTAGCTAGCAAGTTAACTAGCTAAATTGCCATACAAGTCTAGCTACCATCGCGTTTTTGTCCATTTGGGATCCTGTGTATGCGGTAGATTTTTTGCCGTGTTTTCGTCCCCTTGGGGAATGGGAGATACGGGTCCAGATTTTTTGTTGTTGTTGTTTCCAGTGATGTGTGTCCTCCGAAGTTGGTGTAACTGCTCCAGTGTTTGGGTTAGAGGTTAGGTTTAGGGTTAGGGGTTAGGTTTCTAGTTTTGAGTCTGTTGATCTAGGGTTACGGGTGTTAGGGTTACGGGTTTGAATATAATTGTGTTTTGTTTCAACTGGTTAGGGTTAGGTTTCTAGTTTTGAGTCTGTTGATCCAGGGTTAGGGTTACGAGGGTTAGGGTTACGAGGGTTGGGGTTACGAGGGTTGGGGTTACGAGGGTTGGGGTTAGGTTTTGAATATAATTGTGTTTCGTTTCAACTGGTTAGTTTTAAGGTGCACAGGCCTATCTCCTGTTTATCCCTCCCGTTTCTGATCAAATATAATAGGTGTAGTACTTAAAAAGGCCTGTAGATGTCCTCCTAGGATCATAAATTAAACTGAGGTAAGTTCCAAGTTCCCTCTTTTTCTGGGTGGCAGTGCAGAAGTCGATGTGGTGAGAGATTCATTCAACCATAGTGTTGTTAAATATGAACATTAAATGGTTTTATTGTTTTGTTAAAGGAAAGGAAAAACCTAAAAGTAGTGCTGTAACACAGCCTACGCTGTAATATGTTAAATGTATATTGAGGAACCATAATCACTACTACTGGATAATTGATAGGTACAGTAGTGAACTGAAGGGTTGTCCCAACTTGTTCAAATCATTTCAATACTACTACTAATAATAGTTAAAAGCAGTGTTCCTTATCAGTCCAGTATGTGTGCAGGTATATGTGCTTACAACCAGCCTTTCTTGGTATTGCTGGTTGTAGTACATATACCTGCATACATACTGGACAGTAGGTGGCAATGGTACTGTACACTGACTGTATATGGGGCGCAACAAACTTACCTGAGACTCCCTGTCCCTGCATATCTGTCCCCAGTTCTGCTGTCTGTGTGCCATCTGCCCTAGCAGGGGCTAAAATCTGATATCAACTTTGGAGGGGACAATTACATGACATTTTCTCAAGAGCAATTCCTGAAAAAACACCAAAAGTAGTGCTGTAATATGTTAAATGTATATTGAGGAACCATAATCACTACTACTGGATAATTGATAGGTACAGTAGTGAACTGAAGGGTTGTCCCAACTTGTTCAAATCATTATAATACTACTACTAATAATAGTTAAAAGCAGTGCTCCTTATCAGTTCAGTATGTGTGCAGGTATATGTGCTTACACCCAGCCTTTCTTGGTATTGCTGGTTGTAGTACATATACCTGCATACATACTGGACAGTAGGTGGCAATGGTACTGTATATGGGGTGTAACAAACTTACCTGAGACTCCCTGTCTCTGCCAGTCTGTCCCTGCATATCTGTCCCCAGTTCTGCTGTCTGTGTGCCATCTGCCCTAGCAGGGGCTAAAATCTGTTATCAACTTTGGGAGGGGACAATTACATGACATTTTCTCAAGAGCAATTCCTGAAAAAACACCAAAAGTAGTGCTGTAACACATAGCCTACGCTGTAATATGTTAAATGTATATTGAGGAACCATAATCACTACTACTGGATAATTGATAGGTACAGTAGTTAACTGAAGGGTTGTTCAAATCATTATAATACTACTACTAATAATAGTTATAGCAGTGTTCCTTATCAGTCCAGTATGTATGCAGGTATATGTACTTACAACCAGCCTTTCATCATTTATTTCAACGTGTTACAACGTGAAATCGCCTCTATTCCATTCAAACCGTAGAGGACCAAACTACATCTCCCATAATGCAACGCCAGCACAGGTGGCTCGCTAGCTAGCAACAGCAGCACTTTTAGCACTCTGTAAACTATATTAATAACAACAATAAAACTCTGAAAGTTACATGTTTCAATAGTCTCACACTCCCTTATAACAATATCTACAGCATTAACCTTGGGATGTTTAATCTATTTCATGTTATGGACTTCTACAAAGGAGTAATTTGCAACACATACCCTTCTCTATGTGTTTTCTCGGACTGAGGAGAACTGGAGCTACACCATGGTGTTAGTCGGTGACACGAGCGCCCAGATGAAATCAACCAATAAGAATGCTTGAATGATGAGATCCAACCAATAAGAATGCTTGAACATTAAATACACATTTCTTTCGAGGCAGGTGGAAACATAACCAACCTTGTTAACAGACGATAGCAAAAGTTCAATTTGACAACTCCACATAAATTGAATAGGTACTAGCTAGCTAGCTTGATAGTTAATGTTTGCGCGCCAGCTCTGCAAATTCAGCAAGTGTGTGTGAACGCTTCCAACGTTAACCTCAAGTCAATTAGTTTAATTAGTTAGCTAAACTAATGACCTACAGTGGATCAAACCATTGAGGCAAAGGGCGGGGGTCGCAGTCTTTTGAAACTTAAAAACGCGCTATTAGTGTCTATAATCAGCTTAAGTGCTTTCATTGCGTTCATTCATATTATTGAAATTACATAGATATGTTTACAGTGATATATTGGGGGGGGGGGGGGGGAATCATATTTTTCCCAGGATAGGGGGGTCGTGTCCCCCCTGGGATTTCTGCCTATGCACGTGATATCTCCTCACTCACGTGGTTGATTGAAGGACGAACTGAGTTGTGTTGATGGCAAAGATGAAGAAGGAGGGATGACTAGAGACGATTCAGTTGACCTGTTTATGTGTGGATTAATTGTCGGAGTAGAGGAATTTGTGTAATTCAGGTAAAAAAATAACGCAATGTTTATATCACAGGACAAATTAGCTAGCAAGTTAACTAGCTAAATTGCCATACAAGTCTAGCTACCATCGCGTTTTTGTCCATTTGGGATCCTGTGTATGCGGTAGATTTTTTGCCGTGTTTTCGTCCACTTGGGGAATGGGAGATACGGGTCCAGATTTTTTGTTGTTGTTGTTTCCAGTGATGTGTGTCCTCCGAAGTTGGTGTAACTGCTCCAGTGTTTGGGTTAGAGGTTAGGTTTAGGGTTAGGGGTTAGGTTTCTAGTTTTGAGTCTGTTGATCTAGGGTTACGGGTGTTAGGGTTACGGGTTTGAATATAATTGTGTTTTGTTTCAACTGGTTAGGGTTAGGTTTCTAGTTTTGAGTCTGTTGATCCAGGGTTAGGGTTACGAGGGTTGGGGTTAGGGTTTGAATATAATTGTGTTTCGTTTCAACTGGTTAGTTGTAAGGTGCACAGGCCTATCTCCTGTTTATCCCTCCTGTTTCTGATCTAATATAATAGGTGTAGTACTTAAAGGCCCGTAGATGTCCTCCTAGGATCATAAATTAAACTGAGGTAAGTTCCAAGTTCCATCTTTTTCTGGGTGGCAGTGCAGTGTCCCTGCATATCTGTCCCCAGTTCTGCTGTCTGTGTGCCATCTGCCCTAGCAGGGGCTAAAATCTGTTATCAACTTTGGAGGGGTTAATTACATGACATTTTCTCAAGAGCAATTCCTGAAAAAACACCAAAAGTAGTGCTGTAACACATAGCCTACGCTGTAATATGTTAAATGTATATTGAGGAACCATAATCACTACTACTGGATAATTGATAGGTACAGTAGTGAACTGAAGGGTTGTCCCAACTTGATCAAATCATTATAATACTACTACTAATAATATTTAAGCAGTGTTCCTTATCAGTCCAGTATGTGTGCAGGTATATGTGCTACAACCAGCCTTTCTTGGTATTGCTGGTTGTAGTACATATACCTGCATACATACTGGACAGTAGGTGGCAATGGTACTGTACACTGACTGTATATGGGGTGCAACAAACTTACCTGAGACTCCCTGTCTCTGCCAGTCTGCCCCTGCATATCTGTCCCCAGTTCTGCTGTCTGTGTGCAGTCTGCCCTAGCAGGGGCTAAAATCTGATATCAACTTTGGAAGGGACAATTACATGACATTTTCTCAAGAGCAATTCCTGAAAAAACACCAAAAGTAGTGCTGTAACACATAGCCTACGCTGTAATATGTTAAATGTATATTGAGGAACCATAATAACTACTACTGGATAATTGATAGGTACAGTAGTGAACTGAAGGGTTGTCCCAACTTGTTCAAATCATTATAATACTACTACTAATAATAGTTAAAAGCAGTGCTCCTTATCAGTCCAGTATGTGTGCAGGTATATGTGCTTACACCCAGCCTTTCTTGGTATTGCTGGTTGTAGTACATATACCTGCATACATACTGGACAGTAGGTGGCAATGGTACTGTATATGGGGTGCAACAAACTTACCTGAGACTCCCTGTCTCTGCCAGTCTGTCCCTGCATATCTGTCCCCAGTTCTGCTGTCTGTGTGCCATCTGCCCTAGCAGGGGCTAAAATCTGATATCAACTTTGGAGGGGACAATTACATGACATTTTCTCAAGAGCAATTCCTGAAAAAACACAAAGTAGTGAAAGGCTGGTTTTAAGCACATATACCTGCATACATACTGGACTGATAAGGAACACTGCTTTTAACTATTATTACTGTCCAGTATGTATGCAGGTATATGTGCTTTACAACCAGCCTTTCTTGTTATTGCTGGTTGTAGTACATATACCTGCATACATACTGGACAGTAATAATAGTTAAAGCAGTGTTCCTTATCAGTCCAGTATGTGTGCAGGTATATGTGCTTAACCAGCCTTTCTTGGTATTGCTGGTTGTAGTACATATACCTACATACATACTGGACAGTAGGTGGCAATGGTACTGTACACTGACTGTATATGGGGTGCAACAAACTTACCTGAGACTCCCTGTCCCTGCATATCTGTCCCCAGTTCTGCTGTCTGTGTGCCATCTGCCCTAGCAGGGGCTAAAATCTGATATCAACTTAGAAGGGACAATTACATGACATTTTCTCAAGAGCAATTCCTGAAAAAAACACCAAAAGTAGTGCTGTAACACATAGCCTACGCTGTAATATGTTAAATGTATATTGAGGAACCATAATCACTACTACTGGATAATTGATAGGTACAGTAGTGAACTGAAGGGTTGTCAAAACTTGTTCAAATCATTATAATACTACTACTAAAAGCAGTGCTCCTTATCAGTCCAGTATGTATGCAGGTATATGTGCTTTACAACCAGCCTTTCTTGGTATTGCTGGTTGTAGTACATATACCTGCATACATACTGGACAGTAATAATAGTTAAAAGCAGTGTTCCTTATCAGTCCAGTATGTATGCAGGTATATGTGCTTACAACCAGCCTTTCTTGGTATTGCTGGTTGTAGTACATATACCTACATACATACTGGACAGTAGGTGGCAATGGTACTGTACACTGACTGTATATGGGGTGCAACAAACTTACCTGAGACTCCCTGTCCCTGCATATCTGTCCCCAGTTCTGCTGTCTGTGTGCCATCTGCCCTAGCAGGGGCTAAAATCTGATATCAACTTTGGAGGGGACAATTACATGACATTTTCTCAAGAGCAATTCCTGAAAAAACACCAAAAGTAGTGCTGTAACACATAGCCTACGCTGTAATATGTTAAATGTATATTGAGGAACCATAATCACTACTACTGGATAATTGATAGGTACAGTAGTTAACTGAAGGGTTGTCCCAACTTGTTCAAATCATTATAATACTACTACTAATAATAGTTATAGCAGTGTTCCTTATCAGTCCAGTATGTATGCAGGTATATGTACTTACAACCAGCCTTTCATCATTTATTTCAACGTGTTACAACGTGAAATCGCCTCTATTCCATTCAAACCGTAGAGGACCAAACTACATCTCCCATAATGCAACGCCAGCACAGGTGGCTCGCTAGCTAGCAACAGCAGCACTTTTAGCACTCTGTAAACTATATTAATAACAACAATAAAACTCTGAAAGTTACATGTTTCAATAGTCTCACACTCCCTTATAACAATATCTACAGCATTAACCTTGGGATGTTTAATCTATTTCATGTTATGGACTTCTACAAAGGAGTAATTTGCAACACATACCCTTCTCTATGTGTTTTCTCGGACTGAGGAGAACTGGAGCTACACCATGGTGTTAGTCGGTGACACGAGCGCCCAGATGAAATCAACCAATAAGAATGCTTGAACATTAAATACACATTTCTTTAGAGGCAGGTGGAAACATAACCAACCTTGTTAACTGACGATAGCAAAAGTTCAATTTTTGACAACTCCACATAAATTGAATAGGTACTAGCTAGCTAGCTTGATAGTTAATGTTTGCGCGCCAGCTCTGCAAATTCAGCAAGTGTGTGTGAACGCTTCCAACGTTAACCTCAAGTCAATTAGTTTAATTAGTTAGCTAAACTAATGACCTACAGTGGATCAAACCATTGAGGCAAAGGGCGGGGGTCGCAGTCTTTTTGAAACTTAAAAACGCGCTATTAGTGTCTATAATCAGCTTAAGTGCTTTCATTGCGTTCATTCATATTATTGAAATTACATAGATATGTTTACAGTGATATATTGGGGGGGGGGGATCATATTTTTCCCAGGATAGGGGGATCGTGTCCCCCCTGGGATTTCTGCCTATGCACGTGATATCTCCTCACTCACGTGGTTGATTGAAGGACGAACTGATTTGTGTTGATGGCAAAGATGAAGAAGGAGGGATGACTAGAAACGATTCAGTTGACCTGTTTATGTGTGGATTAATTGTCGGAGTAGAGGAATTTGTGTAATTCAGGTAAAAAAATAACGCAATGTTTATATCACAGGACGAATTAGCTAGCAAGTTAACTAGCTAAATTGCCATACAAGTCTAGCTACCATCGCGTTTTTGTCCATTTGGGATCCTGTGTATGCGGTAGATTTTTTGCCGTGTTTTCGTCCACTTGGGGAATGGGAGATACGGGTCCAGATTTTTTGTTGTTGTTGTTTCCAGTGATGTGTGTCATCCGAAGTTGGTGTAACTGCTCCAGTGTTTGGGTTAGAGGTTAGGTTTAGGGTTAGGGGTTAGGGTTAAGGGTTAGGTTTCTAGTTTTGAGTCTGTTGATCTAGGGTTACGGGTGTTAGGGTTACGGGTTTGAATATAATTGTGTTTTGTTTCAACTGGTTAGGGTTAGGTTTCTAGTTTTGAGTCTGTTGATCCAGGGTTAGGGTTACGAGGGTTGGGGTTAGGGTTTGAATATAATTGTGTTTCGTTTCAACTGGTTAGTTGTAAGGTGCACAGGCCTATCTCCTGTTTATCCCTCCTGTTTCTGATCTAATATAATAGGTGTAGTACTTAAAGGCCCGTAGATGTCCTCCTAGGATCATAAATTAAACTGAGGTAAGTTCCAAGTTCCCTCTTTTTCTGGGTGGCAGTGCAGTGTCCCTGCATATCTGTCCCCAGTTCTGCTGTCTGTGTGCCATCTGCCCTAGCAGGGGCTAAAATCTGTTATCAACTTTGGAGGGGTTAATTACATGACATTTTCTCAAGAGCAATTCCTGAAAAAACACCAAAAGTAGTGCTGTAACACATAGCCTACGCTGTAATATGTTAAATGTATATTGAGGAACCATAATCACTACTACTGGATAATTGATAGGTACTGTAGTGAACTGAAGGGTTGTCCCAACTTGGTCAAATCATTATAATACTACTACTAATAATATTTAAGCAGTGTTCCTTATCAGTCCAGTATGTGTGCAGGTATATGTGCTACAACCAGCCTTTCTTGGTATTGCTGGTTGTAGTACATATACCGGCATACATACTGGACAGTAGGTGGCAATGGTACTGTATATGGGGTGCAACAAACTTACCTGAGACTCCCTGTCTCTGCCAGTCTGTCCCTGCATATCTGTCCCCAGTTCTGCTGTCTGTGTGCCATCTGCCCTAGCAGGGGCTAAAATCTGTTATCAACTTTGGGAGGGGACAATTACATGACATTTTCTCAAGAGCAATTCCTGAAAAAACACCAAAAGTAGTGCTGTAACACATAGCCTACGCTGTAATATGTTAAATGTATATTGAGGAACCATAATCACTACTACTGGATAATTGATAGGTACTGTAGTGAACTGAAGGGTTGTCCCAACTTGGTCAAATCATTATAATACTACTACTAATAATATTTAAGCAGTGTTCCTTATCAGTCCAGTATGTGTGCAGGTATATGTGCTACAACCAGCCTTTCTTGGTATTGCTGGTTGTAGTACATATACCGGCATACATACTGGACAGTAGGTGGCAATGGTACTGTATATGGGGTGCAACAAACTTACCTGAGACTCCCTGTCTCTGCCAGTCTGTCCCTGCATATCTGTCCCCAGTTCTGCTGTCTGTGTGCCATCTGCCCTAGCAGGGGCTAAAATCTGTTATCAACTTTGGGAGGGGACAATTACATGACATTTTCTCAAGAGCAATTCCTGAAAAAACACCAAAAGTAGTGCTGTAACACATAGCCTACGCTGTAATATGTTAAATGTATATTGAGGAACCATAATCACTACTACTGGATAATTGATAGGTACTGTAGTGAACTGAAGGGTTGTCCCAACTTGGTCAAATCATTATAATACTACTACTAATAATATTTAAGCAGTGTTCCTTATCAGTCCAGTATGTGTGCAGGTATATGTGCTACAACCAGCCTTTCTTGGTATTGCTGGTTGTAGTACATATACCGGCATACATACTGGACAGTAGGTGGCAATGGTACTGTATATGGGGTGCAACAAACTTACCTGAGACTCCCTGTCTCTGCCAGTCTGTCCCTGCATATCTGTCCCCAGTTCTGCTGTCTGTGTGCCATCTGCCCTAGCAGGGGCTAAAATCTGTTATCAACTTTGGAGGGGTTAATTACATGACATTTTCTCAAGAGCAATTCCTGAAAAAACACCAAAAGTAGTGCTGTAACACATAGCCTACGCTGTAATATGTTAAATGTATATTGAGGAACCATAATCACTACTACTGGATAATTGATAGGTACTGTAGTGAACTGAAGGGTTGTCCCAACTTGGTCAAATCATTATAATACTACTACTAATAATATTTAAGCAGTGTTCCTTATCAGTCCAGTATGTGTGCAGGTATATGTGCTACAACCAGCCTTTCTTGGTATTGCTGGTTGTAGTACATATACCGGCATACATACTGGACAGTAGGTGGCAATGGTACTGTATATGGGGTGCAACAAACTTACCTGAGACTCCCTGTCTCTGCCAGTCTGTCCCTGCATATCTGTCCCCAGTTCTGCTGTCTGTGTGCCATCTGCCCTAGCAGGGGCTAAAATCTGTTATCAACTTTGGGAGGGGACAATTACATGACATTTTCTCAAGAGCAATTCCTGAAAAAACACCAAAAGTAGTGCTGTAACACATAGCCTACGCTGTAATATGTTAAATGTATATTGAGGAACCATAATCACTACTACTGGATAATTGATAGGTACTGTAGTGAACTGAAGGGTTGTCCCAACTTGGTCAAATCATTATAATACTACTACTAATAATATTTAAGCAGTGTTCCTTATCAGTCCAGTATGTGTGCAGGTATATGTGCTACAACCAGCCTTTCTTGGTATTGCTGGTTGTAGTACATATACCGGCATACATACTGGACAGTAGGTGGCAATGGTACTGTATATGGGGTGCAACAAACTTACCTGAGACTCCCTGTCTCTGCCAGTCTGTCCCTGCATATCTGTCCCCAGTTCTGCTGTCTGTGTGCCATCTGCCCTAGCAGGGGCTAAAATCTGTTATCAACTTTGGGAGGGGACAATTACATGACATTTTCTCAAGAGCAATTCCTGAAAAAACACCAAAAGTAGTGCTGTAACACATAGCCTACGCTGTAATATGTTAAATGTATATTGAGGAACCATAATCACTACTACTGGATAATTGATAGGTACTGTAGTGAACTGAAGGGTTGTCCCAACTTGGTCAAATCATTATAATACTACTACTAATAATATTTAAGCAGTGTTCCTTATCAGTCCAGTATGTGTGCAGGTATATGTGCTACAACCAGCCTTTCTTGGTATTGCTGGTTGTAGTACATATACCTGCATACATACTGGACAGTAGGTGGCAATGGTACTGTACACTGACTGTATATGGGGCGCAACAAACTTACCTGAGACTCCCTGTCCCTGCATATCTGTCCCCAGTTCTGCTGTCTGTGTGCCATCTGCCCTAGCAGGGGCTAAAATCTGATATCAACTTTGGAGGGGACAATTACATGACATTTTCTCAAGAGCAATTCCTGAAAAAACACCAAAAGTAGTGCTGTAACACATAGCCTACGCTGTAATATGTTAAATGTATATTGAGGAACCATAATCACTACTACTGGATAATTGATAGGTACAGTAGTGAACTGAAGGGTTGTCCCAACTTGTTCAAATCATTATAATACTACTACTAATAATAGTTAAAAGCAGTGCTCCTTATCAGTCCAGTATGTGTGCAGGTATATGTGCTTACACCCAGCCTTTCTTGGTATTGCTGGTTGTAGTACATATACCTGCATACATACTGGACAGTAGGTGGCAATGGTACTGTATATGGGGTGCAACAAACTTACCTGAGACTCCCTGTCTCTGCCAGTCTGTCCCTGCATATCTGTCCCCAGTTCTGCTGTCTGTGTGCCATCTGCCCTAGCAGGGGCTAAAATCTGATATCAACTTTGGAGGGGACAATTACATGACATTTTCTCAAGAGCAATTCCTGAAAAAAACACCAAAAGTAGTGCTGTAACACATAGCCTACGCTGTAATATGTTAAATGTATATTGAGGAACCATAATCACTACTACTGGATAATTGATAGGTACAGTAGTTAACTGAAGGGTTGTCCCAACTTGTTCAAATCATTATAATACTACTACTTATAATAGTTAAAGCAGTGTTCCTTATCAGTCCAGTATGTGTGCAGGTATATGTGCTTAACCAGCCTTTCTTGGTATTGCTGGTTGTAGTACATATACCTACATACATACTGGACAGTAGGTGGCAATGGTACTGTACACTGACTGTATATGGGGTGCAACAAACTTACCTGAGACTCCCTGTCCCTGCATATCTGTCCCCAGTTCTGCTGTCTGTGTGCCATCTGCCCTAGCAGGGGCTAAAATCTGATATCAACTTAGAAGGGACAATTACATGACATTTTCTCAAGAGCAATTCCTGAAAAAAACACCAAAAGTAGTGCTGTAACACATAGCCTACGCTGTAATATGTTAAATGTATATTGAGGAACCATAATCACTACTACTGGATAATTGATAGGTACAGTAGTGAACTGAAGGGTTGTCAAAACTTGTTCAAATCATTATAATACTACTACTAAAAGCAGTGCTCCTTATCAGTCCAGTATGTATGCAGGTATATGTGCTTTACAACCAGCCTTTCTTGGTATTGCTGGTTGTAGTACATATACCTGCATACATACTGGACAGTAATAATAGTTAAAAGCAGTGTTCCTTATCAGTCCAGTATGTATGCAGGTATATGTGCTTACAACCAGCCTTTCTTGGTATTGCTGGTTGTAGTACATATACCTACATACATACTGGACAGTAGGTGGCAATGGTACTGTACACTGACTGTATATGGGGTGCAACAAACTTACCTGAGACTCCCTGTCCCTGCATATCTGTCCCCAGTTCTGCTGTCTGTGTGCCATCTGCCCTAGCAGGGGCTAAAATCTGTTATCAACTTTGGAGGGGACAATTACATGACATTTTCTCAAGAGCAATTCCTGAAAAAACACCAAAAGTAGTGCTGTAACACATAGCCTACGCTGTAATATGTTAAATGTATATTGAGGAACCATAATCACTACTACTGGATAATTGATAGGTACAGTAGTTAACTGAAGGGTTGTCCCAACTTGTTCAAATCATTTTAATACTACTACTAATAATAGTTAAAAGCAGTGTTCCTTATCAGTCCAGTATGTATGCAGGTATATTTACACCCAGCCTTTCTTGGTATTGCTGGTTGTAGTACATATACCTGCATACATACTGGACAGTAGGTTGCAACGGTACTGTATATGGGGTGCAACAAACTTACCTGAGACTCCCTGTCTCTGCCAGTCTGTCCCTGCATATCTGTCCCCAGTTCTGCTGTCTGTGTGCCATCTGCCCTCAGTTCTGCTGTCTGTGTGCCATCTGCCCTAGCAGGGGCTAAAATCTGATATCAACTTTGGAGGGGACAATTACATGACATTTTCTCAAGAGCAATTCCTGAAAAAACACCAAAAGTAGTGCTGTAACACATAGCCTACGCTGTAATATGTTAAATGTATATTGAGGAACCATAATCACTACTACTGGATAATTGATAGGTACAGTAGTTAACTGAAGGGTTGTCCCAACTTGTTCAAATCATTATAATACTACTACTAATAATAGTTATAGCAGTGTTCCTTATCAGTCCAGTATGTATGCAGGTATTTGTACTTACAACCAGCCTTTCATCATTTATTTCAACGTGTTACAACGTGAAATCGCCTCTATTCCATTCAAACCGTAGAGGACCAAACTACATCTCCCATAATGCAACGCCAGCACAGGTGGCCATAGTCTACATCCAGAAAGGCTTGCTAGCTAGCAACAGCAGCACTTTTAGCACTCTGTAAACTATATTAATAACAACAATAAAACTCTGAAAGTTACATGTTTCAATAGTCTCACACTCCCTTATAACAATATCTACAGCATTAACCTTGGGATGTTTAATCTATTTCATGTTATGGACTTCTACAAAGGAGTAATTTGCAACACATACCCTTCTCTATGTGTTTTCTCGGACTGAGGAGAACTGGAGCTACACCATGGTGTTAGTAGGTGACACGAGCGCCCAGATGAAATCAACCAATAAGAATGATTGAATGATGAGATCCAACCAATAAGAATGCTTGAACATTAAATACACATTTCTTTCGAGGCAGGTGGAAACATAACCAACCTTTTAACAGACGATAGCAAAAGTTCAATTTTTGACAACTCCACATAAATTGAATAGGTACTAGCTAGCTAGCTTGATAGTTAATGTTTGCGCGCCAGCTCTGCAAATTCAGCAAGTGTGTGTGAACGCATCCAACGTTAACCTCAAGTCAATTAGTTTAATTAGTTAGCTAAACTAATGACCTACAGTGGATCAAACCATTGATGCAAAGGGCGGGGGTCGCAGTCTTTTGAAACTTAAAAACGCGCTATTAGTGTCTATAATCAGCTTAAGTGCTTTCATTGCGTTCATTCATATTATTGAAATTACATAGATATGTTTACAGTGATATATTGGGGGGGGGGGGGGGGGGGGGAATCATATTTTTCCCAGGATAGGGGGATCGTGTCCCCCCTGGGATTTCTGCCTATGCACGTGATATCTCCTCACTCACGTGGTTGATTGAAGGACGAACTGAGTTGTGTTGATGGCAAAGATGAAGAAGGAGGGATGACTAGAAACGATTCAGTTGACCTGTTTATGTGTGGATTATTTGTCGGAGTAGAGGAATTTGTGTAATTCAGGTAAAAAAATAACGCAATGTTTATATCACAGGACAAATTAGCTAGCAAGTTAACTAGCTAAATTGCCATACAAGTCTAGCTACCATCGCGTTTTTGTCCATTTGGGATCCTGTGTATGCGGTAGATTTTTTGCCGTGTTTTCGTCCACTTTGGGAATGGGAGATACGGGTCCAGATTTTTTGTTGTTGTTGTTTCCAGTGATGTGTATCCTCCGAAGTTGGTGTAACTGCTCCAGTGTTTGGGTTAGAGGTTAGGGGTTAGGTTTAGGGTTAGGGGTTAGAGTTAAGGGTTAGGTTTCTAGTTTTGAGTCTGTTGATCTAGGGTGTTAGGGTTACGGGGTTTAGGGTTTGAATATAATTGTGTTTTGTTTCAACTGGTTAGGGTTAGGTTTCTAGTTTTGAGTCTGTTGATCCAGGGTTAGGGTTACGAGGGTTGGGGTTAGGGTTAGGTTTTGAATATAATTGTGTTTCGTTTCAACTGGTTAGTTGTAAGGTGCACAGGCCTATCTCCTGTTTATCCCTCCTGTTTCTGATCTAATATAATAGGTGTAGTACTTAAAAAGGCCCGTAGATGTCCTCCTAGGATCATAAATTAAACTTGAGGTAAGTTCCAAGTTCCCTCTTTTTCTGGGTGGCAGTGCAGAAGTCGATGTGGTGAGAGATTCATTCAACCATAGTGTTGTTAAATATGAACATTAAATGGTTTTATTGTTTTGTTAAAGGAAAGGAAAAACCTAAAAGTAGTGCTGTAACACATAGCCTACGCTGTAATATGTTAAATGTATATTGAGGAACCATAATCACTACTACTGGATAATTGATAGGTACAGTAGTGAACTGAAGGGTTGTCCCAACTTGGTCAAATCATTATAATACTACTACTAATAATAGTTAAAGCAGTGTTCCTTATCAGTCCAGTATGTGTGCAGGTATATGTGCTACAACCAGCCTTTCTTGGTATTGCTGGTTGTAGTACATATACCGGCATACATACTGGACAGTAGGTGGCAATGGTACTGTACACTGACTGTATATGGGGTGCAACAAACTTACCTGAGACTCCCTGTCTCTGCCAGTCTGCCCCTGCATATCTGTCCCCAGTTCTGCTGTCTGTGTGCAGTCTGCCCTAGCAGGGGCTAAAATCTGATATCAACTTTGGAGGGGACAATTACATGACATTTTCTCAAGAGCAATTCCTGAAAAAACACCAAAAGTAGTGATGTAACACATAGCCTACGCTGTAATATGTTAAATGTATATTGAGGAACCATAATCACTACTACTGGATAATTGATAGGTACAGTAGTGAACTGAAGGGTTGTCCCAACTTGTTAAACTCATTATTATACTACTACTAATAATAGTTAAAGCAGTGTTCCTTATCAGTCCAGTATGTGTGCAGGTATATGTGCTTACAACCAGCCTTTCTTGGTATTGCTGGTTGTAGTACATATACCTGCATACATACTGGACAGTAGGTGGCAATGGTACTGTACACTGACTGTATATGGGGTGCAACAAACTTACCTGAGACTCCCTGTCTCTGCCAGTCTGCCCCTGCATATCTGTCCCCAGTTCTGCTGTCTGTGTGCAGTCTGCCCTAGCAGGGGCTAAAATCTGATATCAACTTTGGAAGGGACAATTACATGACATTTTCTCAAGAGCAATTCCTGAAAAAACACAAAGTAGTGCTGTAACACATAGCCTACGCTGTAATATGTTAAATGTATATTGAGGAACCATAATAACTACTACTGGATAATTGATAGGTACAGTAGTGAACTGAAGGGTTGTCCCAACTTGTTCAAATCATTATAATACTACTACTAATAATAGTTAAAAGCAGTGCTCCTTATCAGTCCAGTATGTGTGCAGGTATATGTGCTTACACCCAGCCTTTCTTGGTATTGCTGGTTGTAGTACATATACCTGCATACATACTGGACAGTAGGTGGCAATGGTACTGTATATGGGGTGCAACAAACTTACCTGAGACTCCCTGTCTCTGCCAGTCTGTCCCTGCATATCTGTCCCCAGTTCTGCTGTCTGTGTGCCATCTGCCCTAGCAGGGGCTAAAATCTGATATCAACTTAGAAGGGACAATTACATGACATTTTCTCAAGAGCAATTCCTGAAAAAACACCAAAAGTAGTGCTGTAACACATAGCCTACGCTGTAATATGTTAAATGTATATTGAGGAACCATAATCACTACTACTGGATAATTGATAGGTACAGTAGTGAACTGAAGGGTTGTCCCAACTTGTTCAAATCATTTTAATACTACTACTAATCAAAATTAAAAACAGTGTTCCTTATCAGTCCAGTATGTATGCAGGTATATGTGCTTTTACAACCAGCGTTTCTTGTTATTGCTGGTTGTAGTACATATACCTGCATACATACTGGACAGTAATAATAGTTAAAAGCAGTGCTCCTTATCAGTCCAGTATGTGTGCAGGTATATGTGCTTACACCCAGCCTTTCTTGGTATTGCTGGTTGTAGTACATATACCTGCATACATACTGGACAGTAGGTGGCAATGGTACTGTACACTGACTGTATATGGGGTGCAACAAACTTACCTGAGACTCCCTGTCCCTGCATATCTGTCCCCAGTTCTGCTGTCTGTGTGCCATCTGCCCTAGCAGGGGCTAAAATCTGATATCAACTTTGGAGGGGACAATTACATGACATTTTCTCAAGAGCAATTCCTGAAAAAACACCAAAAGTAGTGCTGTAACACATAGCCTACGCTGTAATATGTTAAATGTATATTGAGGAACCATAATCACTACTACTGGATAATTGATAGGTACAGTAGTTAACTGAAGGGTTGTCCCAACTTGTTCAAATCATTATAATACTACTACTAATAATAGTTATAGCAGTGTTCCTTATCAGTCCAGTATGTATGCAGGTATATGTACTTACAACCAGCCTTTCATCATTTATTTCAACGTGTTACAACGTGAAATCGCCTCTATTCCATTCAAACCGTAGAGGACCAAACTACATCTCCCATAATGCAACGCCAGCACAGCAAAGCTAATCGTCTACATCCAGAAAGGCTTGCTAGCTAGCAACAGCAGCACTTTTAGCACTCTGTAAACTATATTAATAACAACAATAAAACTCTGAAAGTTACATGTTTCAATAGTCTCACACTCCCTTATAACAATATCTACAGCATTAACCTTGGGATGTTTAATCTATTTCATGTTATGGACTTCTACAAAGGAGTAATTTGCAACACATACCCTTCTCTATGTGTTTTCTCGGACTGAGGAGAACTGGAGCTACACCATGGTGTTAGTCGGTGACACGAGCGCCCAGATGAAATCAACCAATAAGAATGCTTGAATGATGAGATCCAACCAATAAGAATGCTTGAACATTAAATACACATTTCTTTAGAGGCAGGTGGAAACATAACCAACCTTGTTAACAGACGATAGCAAAAGTTCAATTTTTGACAACTCCACATAAATTGAATAGGTACTAGCTAGCTAGCTTGATAGTTAATGTTTGCGCGCCAGCTGTGCAAATTCAGCAAGTGTGTGTGTGAACGCTTCCAACGTTAACCTCAAGTCAATTAGTTTAATTAGTTAGCTAAACTAATGACCTACAGTGGATCAAACCATTGTGAGGCAAAGGGTGCAGGTCGCAATCTTTTGAAACTTAAAAACGCGCTATTAGTGTCTATAATCAGCTTAAGTGCTTTCATTGCGTTCATTCATATTATTGAAATTACATAGATATGTTTACAGTGATATATTGGGGGGGGGATCATATTTTCCCAGGATAGGGGGGTCGTGTCCCCCCTGGGATTTCTGCCTATGCACGTGATATCTCCTCACTCACGTGGTTGATTGAAGGACGAACTGATTTGTGTTGATGGCAATTACCATATAAATTCAAAGATGAAGGAGGGATGACTAGAAACGATTCAGTTGACCTGTTTATGTGTGGATTAATTGTCGGAGTAGAGGAATGTGTGTAGGTAAAAAAGGTAAAAAAATAACGCAATGTTTATATCACAGGACAAATTAGCTAGCAAGTTAACTAGCTAAATTGCCATACAAGTCTAGCTACCATCGCGTTTTTGTCCATTTGGGATCCTGTGTATGCGGTAGATTTTTTGCCGTGTTTTCGTCCACTTGGGGAATGGGAGATAACGGGTCCGGATTTTTTGTTGTTGTTGTTGTTTCCAGTGATGTGTGTCCTCCGAAGTTGGTGTAACTGCTCCAGTGTTTGGGTTAGAGGTTAGGTTTAGGGTTAGGGGGGTTAGGGGTTAGGGTTAAGGGTTAGGTTTCTAGTTTTGAGTCTGTTGATCTAGGGTTACGGGGGTTAGGGTTAAGTTTTGAATATAATTGTGTTTTGTTTCAACTGGTTAGGGTTAGGTTTCTAGTTTTGAGTCTGTTGATCCAGGGTTGGGGTTACGAGGGTTGGGGTTACGAGGGTTGGGGTTAGGTTTTGAATATAATTGTGTTTCGTTTCAACTGGTTAGTTTTAAGGTGCACAGGCCTATCTCCTGTTTATCCCTCCCGTTTCTGATCTAATATAATAGGTGTAGTACTTAAAAAGGCCCGTAGATGTCCTCCTAGGATCATAAATTAAACTGAGGTAAGTTCCAAGTTCCCTCTTTTTCTGGGTGGCAGTGCAGAAGTCGATGTGGTGAGATTCATTCAACCATAGTGTTGTTAAATATGAACATTAAATGGTTTTATTGTTTTGTTAAAGGAAAGGAAAAACCTAAAAGTAGTGCTGTAATATAGCATACGCTGTAATATGTTAAATGTATATTGAGGAACCATAATCACTACTACTGGATAATTGATAGGTACAGTAGTGAACTGAAGGGTTGTCCCAACTTGTTCAAATCATTATAATACTACTACTAATAATAGTTAAAAGCAGTGCTCCTTATCAGTCCAGTATGTATGCAGGTATATGTGCTTTACAACCAGCCTTTCTTGGTATTGCTGGTTGTAGTACATATACCTGCATACATACTGGACAGTAGGTGGCAATGGTACTGTATATGGGGTGCAACAAACTTACCTGAGACTCCCTGTCTCTGCCAGTCTGTCCCTGCATATCTGTCCCCAGTTCTGCTGTCTGTGTGCCATCTGCCCTAGTAGGGGCTAAAATCTGATATCAACTTTGGAGGGGACAATTACATGACATTTTCTCAAGAGCAATTCCTGAAAAAACACCAAAAGTAGTGCTGTAACACATAGCCTACGCTGTAATATGTTAAATGTATATTGAGGAACCATAATCACTACTACTGGATAATTGATAGGTACAGTAGTTAACTGAAGGGTTGTCCCAACTTGTTCAAATCATTATAATACTACTACTAATAATAGTTAAAAGCAGTGCTCCTTATCAGTCCAGTATGTGTGCAGGTATATGTGCTTACACCCAGCCTTTCTTGGTATTGCTGGTTGTAGTACATATACCTGCATACATACTGGACAGTAGGTGGCAATGGTACTGTATATGGGGTGCAACAAACTTACCTGAGACTCCCTGTCTCTGCCAGTCTGTCCCTGCATATCTGTCCCCAGTTCTGCTGTCTGTGTGCCATCTGCCCTAGCAGGGGCTAAAATCTGTTATCAACTTTGGGAGGGGACAATTACATGACATTTTCTCAAGAGCAATTCCTGAAAAAACACCAAAAGTAGTGCTGTAACACATAGCCTACGCTGTAATATGTTAAATGTATATTGAGGAACCATAATCACTACTACTGGATAATTGATAGGTACAGTAGTTAACTGAAGGCTTGTTCAAATCATTATAATACTACTACTAATAATAGTTATAGCAGTGTTCCTTATCAGTCCAGTATGTATGCAGGTATATGTACTTACAACCAGCCTTTCATCATTTATTTCAACGTGTTACAACGTGAAATCGCCTCTATTCCATTCAAACCGTAGAGGACCAAACTACATCTCCCATAATGCAACGCCAGCACAGGTGGCTCGCTAGCTAGCAACAGCAGCACTTTTAGCACTCTGTAAACTATATTAATAACAACAATAAAACTCTGAAAGTTACATGTTTCAATAGTCTCACACTCCCTTATAACAATATCTACAGCATTAACCTTGGGATGTTTAATCTATTTCATGTTATGGACTTCTACAAAGGAGTAATTTGCAACACATACCCTTCTCTATGTTTTCTCGGACTGAGGAGAACTGGAGCTACACCATGGTGTTAGTCGGTGACACGAGCGCCCAGATGAAATCAACCAATAAGAATGCTTGAACATTAAATACACATTTCTTTAGAGGCAGGTGGAAACATAACCAACCTTGTTAACAGACGATAGATAGCAAAAGTTCAATTTTTGACAACTCCACATAAATTGAATAGGTACTAGCTAGCTAGCTTGATAGTTAATGTTTGCGCGCCAGCTCTGCAAATTCAGCAAGTGTGTGTGAACGCTTCCAACGTTAACCTCAAGTCAATTAGTTTAATTAGTTAGCTAAACTAATGACCTACAGTGGATCAAACCATTGAGGCAAAGGGCGGGGGTCGCAGTCTTTTTGAAACTTAAAAACGCGCTATTAGTGTCTATAATCAGCTTAAGTGCTTTCATTGCGTTCATTCATATTATTGAAATTACATAGATATGTTTACAGTGATATATTGGGGGGGGGGGGAAATCATATTTTTCCCAGGATAGGGGGGTCGTGTCCCCCCTGGGATTTCTGCCTATGCACGTGATATCTCCTCACTCACGTGGTTGATTGAAGGACGAACTGAGTTGTGTTGATGGCAAAGATGAAGAAGGAGGGATGACTAGAGACGATTCAGTTGACCTGTTTATGTGTGGATTAATTGTCGGAGTAGAGGAATTTGTGTAATTCAGGTAAAAAAATAACGCAATGTTTATATCACAGGACAAATTAGCTAGCAAGTTAACTAGCTAAATTGCCATACAAGTCTAGCTACCATCGCGTTTTTGTCCATTTGGGATCCTGTGTATGCGGTAGATTTTTTGCTGTGTTTTCGTCCACTTGGGGAATGGGAGATACGGGTCCAGATTTTTTGTTGTTGTTGTTTCCAGTGATGTGTGTCCTCCGAAGTTGGTGTAACTGCTCCAGTGTTTGGGTTAGAGGTTAGGTTTAGGGTTAGGGGTTAGGTTTCTAGTTTTGAGTCTGTTGATCTAGGGTTACGGGTGTTAGGGTTACGGGTTTGAATATAATTGTGTTTTGTTTCAACTGGTTAGGGTTAGGTTTCTAGTTTTGAGTCTGTTGATCCAGGGTTAGGGTTACGAGGGTTGGGGTTAGGGTTTGAATATAATTGTGTTTCGTTTCAACTGGTTAGTTGTAAGGTGCACAGGCCTATCTCCTGTTTATCCCTCCTGTTTCTGATCTAATATAATAGGTGTAGTACTTAAAGGCCCGTAGATGTCCTCCTAGGATCATAAATTAAACTGAGGTAAGTTCCAAGTTCCCTCTTTTTCTGGGTGGCAGTGCAGAAGTCGATGTGGTGAGAGATTCATTCAACCATAGTGTTGTTAAATATGAACATTAAATGGTTTTATTGTTTTGTTAAAGGAAAGGAAAAACCTAAAAGTAGTGCTGTAACACAGCCTACGCTGTAATATGTTAAATGTATATTGAGGAACCATAATCACTACTACTGGATAATTGATAGGTACAGTAGTGAACTGAAGGGTTGTCCCAACTTGGTCAAATCATTATAATACTACTACTAATAATAGTTAAAGCAGTGTTCCTTATCAGTCCAGTATGTGTGCAGGTATATGTGCTACAACCAGCCTTTCTTGGTATTGCTGGTTGTAGTACATATACCGGCATACATACTGGACAGTAGGTGGCAATGGTACTGTACACTGACTGTATATGGGGTGCAACAAACTTACCTGAGACTCCCTGTCTCTGCCAGTCTGCCCCTGCATATCTGTCCCCAGTTCTGCTATCTGTGTGCCATCTGCCCTAGCAGGGGCTAAAATCTGTTATCAACTTTGGAGGGGACAATTACATGACATTTTCTCAAGAGCAATTCCTGAAAAAACACCAAAAGTAGTGCTGTAACACATAGCCTACGCTGTAATATGTTAAATGTATATTGAGGAACCATAATCACTACTACTGGATAATTGATAGGTACAGTAGTGAACTGAAGGGTTGTCCCAACTTGTTCAAATCATTATAATACTACTACTAATAATAGTTAAAAGCAGTGCTCCTTATCAGTCCAGTATGTGTGCAGGTATATGTGCTTACACCCAGCCTTTCTTGGTATTGCTGGTTGTAGTACATATACCTGCATACATACTGGACAGTAGGTGGCAATGGTACTGTACACTGACTGTATATGGGGCGCAACAAACTTACCTGAGACTCCCTGTCCCTGCATATCTGTCCCCAGTTCTGCTGTCTGTGTGCAGTCTGCCCTAGCAGGGGCTAAAATCTGATATCAACTTTGGAGGGGACAATTACATGACATTTTCTCAAGAGCAATTCCTGAAAAAACACCAAAAGTAGTGCTGTAACACACAGCCTACGCTGTAATATGTTAAATGTATATTGAGGAACCATAATCACTACTACTGGATAATTGATAGGTACAGTAGTGAACTGAAGGGTTGTCCCAACTTGTTCAAATCATTATAATACTACTACTAATAATAGTTAAAAGCAGTGCTCCTTATCAGTCCAGTATGTGTGCAGGTATATGTGCTTACACCCAGCCTTTCTTGGTATTGCTGGTTGTAGTACATATACCTGCATACATACTGGACAGTAGGTGGCAATGGTCCTGTATATGGGGTGCAACAAACTTACCTGAGACTCCCTGTCCCTGCATATCTGTCCCCAGTTCTGCTGTCTGTGTGCCATCTGCCCTAGCAGGGGCTAAAATCTGATATCAACTTTGGAGGGGACAATTACATGACATTTTCTCAAGAGCAATTCCTGAAAAAACACCAAAAGTAGTGCTGTAACACATAGCCTACGCTGTAAAATGTTAAATGTATATTGAGGAACCATAATCACTACTACTGGATAATTGATAGGTACAGTAGTGAACTGAAGGGTTGTCCCAACTTGTTCAAATCATTATAATACTACTACTAATAATAGTTAAAAGCAGTGCTCCTTATCAGTCCAGTATGTGTGCAGGTATATGTGCTTACACCCAGCCTTTCTTGGTATTGCTGGTTGTAGTACATATACCTGCATACATACTGGACAGTAGGTGGCAATGGTACTGTACACTGACTGTATATGGGGTGCAACAAACTTACCTGAGACTCCCTGTCTCTGCCAGTCTGCCCCTGCATATCTGTCCCCAGTTCTGCTGTCTGTGTGCAGTCTGCCCTAGCAGGGGCTAAAATCTGATATCAACTTTGGAGGGGACAATTACATGACATTTTCTCAAGAGCAATTCCTGAAAAAACACCAAAAGTAGTGCTGTAATATGTTAAATGTATATTGAGGAACCATAATCACTACTACTGGATAATTGATAGGTACAGTAGTGAACTGAAGGGTTGTCCCAACTTGTTCAAATCATTATAATACTACTACTAATAATAGTTAAAAGCAGTGCTCCTTATCAGTCCAGTATGTGTGCAGGTATATGTGCTTACACCCAGCCTTTCTTGGTATTGCTGGTTGTAGTACATATACCTGCATACATACTGGACAGTAGGTGGCAATGGTACTGTATATGGGGTGCAACAAACTTACCTGAGACTCCCTGTCTCTGCCAGTATGTCCCTGCATATCTGTCCCCAGTTCTACTGTCTGTGTGCCATCTGCCCTAGCAGGGGCTAAAATCTGTTATCAACTTTGGAGGGGACAATTACATGACATTTTCTCAAGAGCAATTCCTGAAAAAACACCAAAAGTAGTGCTGTAACACATAGCCTACGCTGTAATATGTTAAATGTATATTGAGGAACCATAATCACTACTACTGGATAATTGATAGGTACAGTAGTTAACTGAAGGGTTGTCCCAACTTGTTCAAATCATTATAATACTACTACTAATAATAGTTAAAGCAGTGTTCCTTATCAGTCCAGTATGTGTGCAGGTATATGTGCTACATACAACCAGCCTTTCTTGGTATTGCTGGTTGTAGTACATATACCTGCATACATACTGGACAGTAGGTGGCAATGGTACTGTACACTGACTGTATATGGGGTGCAACAAACTTACCTGAGACTCCCTGTCTCTGCCAGTCTGTCCCTGCATATCTGTCCCCAGTTCTGCTGTCTGTGTGCCATCTGCCCTAGCAGGGGCTAAAATCTGATATCAACTTTGGAGGGGACAATTACATGACATTTTCTCAAGAGCAATTCCTGAAAAAACACAAAGTAGTGAAAGGCTGGTTTTAAGCACATATACCTGCATACATACTGGACTGATAAGGAACACTGCTTTTAACTATTATTACTGTCCAGTATGTATGCAGGTATATGTGCTTTACAACCAGCCTTTCTTGTTATTGCTGGTTGTAATATACCTGCATACATACTGGACTGATAAGGAACACTGCTTTAACTATTATTAGTAGTAGTATTATAATGATTTGAACAAGTTGGGACAACCCTTCAGTTAACTACTGTACCTATCAATTATCCAGTAGTAGTGATTATGGTTCCTCAATATACATTTAACATATTACAGCGTAGGCTATGTGTTACAGCACTACTTTTAGGTTTTTCCTTTCCTTTAACAAAACAATAAAACCATTTAATGTTCATATTTAACAACACTATGGTTGAATGAATCTCTCATCACATCGACTTCTGCACTGCCACCCAGAAAAAGAGGGAACTTGGAACTTACCTCAGTTTAATTTATGATCCTAGGAGGACATCTACGGGCCTTTAAGTACTACACCTATTATATTAGATCAGAAACGGGAGGGATAAACAGGAGATAGGCCTGTGCACCTTAAAACTAACCAGTTGAAACGAAACACAATTATATTCAAAACCTAACCCTAACCCTCGTAACCCCAACCCTCGTAACCCTAACCCTGGATCAACAGACTCAAAACTAGAAGCCTAACCCTAACCAGTTGAAACAAAACACAATTATATTCAAACCCTAACCCCCGTAACCCTAACACCCGTAACCCTAGATCAACAGACTCAAAACTAGAAACCTAACCCTTAACCCTAACCCCTAACCCCCCTAACCCTAAACCTAACCTCTAACCCAAACACTGGAGCAGTTACACCAACTTCGGAGGACACACATCACTGGAAACAACAACAACAAAAAATCCGGACCCGTTATCTCCCATTCCCCAAGTGGACGAAAACACAGCAAAAAATCTACCGCATACACAGGATCCCAAATGGACAAAAACGCGATGGTAGCTAGACTTGTATGGCAATTTAGCTAGTTAACTTGCTAGCTAATTTGTCCTGTGATATAAACATTGCGTTATTTTTTTACCTGAATTACACAAATTCCTCTACTCCGACAATTAATCCACACATAAACAGGTCAACTGAATCGTTTCTAGTCATCCCTCCTTCTTCATCTTTGAATTTATCTGGTAATTGCCATCAACACAAATCAGTTCGTCCTTCAATCAACCACGTGAGTGAGGAGATATCACGTGCATAGGCAGAAATCCCAGGGGGGACACGACCCCCCTATCCTGGGAAAAATATGATCCCCCCCCCCAATATATCACTGTAAACATATCTATGTAATTTCAATAATATGAATGAACGCAATGAAAGCACTTAAGCTGATTATAGACACTAATAGCGCATTTTTAAGTTTCAAAAGATTGCGAACCCCGCCCTTTGCCTCACAATGGTTTGATCCACTGTAGGTCATTAGTTTAGCTAACTAATTAAACTAATTGACTTGAGGTTAACGTTGGAAGCGTTCACACACACACTTGCTGAATTTGCAGAGCTGGCGCGCAAACATTAACTATCAAGCTAGCTAGCTAGTACCTATTCAATTTATGTGGAGTTGTCAAAAATTGAACTTTTGCTATCGTCTGTTAACAAGGTTGGTTATGTTTCCACCTGCCTCTAAAGAAATGTGTATTTAATGTTCAAGCATTCTTATTGGTTGATTTCATCTGGGCGCTCGTGTCACCGACTAACACCATGGTGTAGCTCCAGTTCTCCTCAGTCCGAGAAAACACATAGAGAAGGGTATTTGTTGCAAATTACTCCTTTGTAGAAGTCCATAACATGAAATAGATTAAACATCCCAAGGTTAATGCTGTAGATATTGTTATAAGGGAGTGTGAGACTATTGAAACATGTAACTTTCAGAGTTGTATTGTTGTTATTAATATAGTTTACAGAGTGCTAAAAGTGCTGCTGTTGCTAGCTAGCAAGCCTTTCTGGATGTAGACAATTAGCTTTGCTGGCCACCTGTGCTGGCGTTGCATTATGGGAGATGTAGTTTGATCCTCTACGGTTTGAATGGAATAGAGGCGATTTCACGTTGTAACACGTTGAAATAAATGATGAAAGGCTGGTTGTAAGTACATATACCTGCATACATACTGGACTGATAAGGAACACTGCTATAACTATTATTAGTAGTAGTATTATAATGATTTGAACAAGTTGGGACAACCCTTCAGTTAACTACTGTACCTATCAATTATCCAGTAGTAGTGATTATGGTTCCTCAATATACATTTAACATATTACAGCGTAGGCTGTGTGTTACAGCACTACTTTTGGTGTTTTTTCAGGAATTGCTCTTGAGGTAATGTAATTGTCCCTTCTAAGTTGATATCAGATTTTAGCCCCTGCTAGGGCAGAGGGCACACAGACAGCAGAACTGGGGACAGATATGCAGGGACAGGGAGTCTCAGGTAAGTTTGTTGCACCCCATATACAGTCAGTGTACAGTACCATTGCCACCTACTGTCCAGTATGTATGCAGGTATATGTACTACAACCAGCAATACCAAGAAAGGCTGGGTGTAAGCACATATACCTGCACACATAATGGACTGATAAGGAGCACTGCTTTTAACTATTATTACTGTCCAGTATGTATGCAGGTATATGTACTACAACCAGCAATAACAAGAAAGGCTGGTTGTAAAAGCACATATACCTGCATACATACTGGACTGATAAGGAACACTGCTTTTAACTATTATTAGTAGTAGTATTAAAATGATTTGAACAACCCTTCAGTTCACTACTGTACCTATCAATTATCCAGTAGTAGTGATTATGGTTCCTCAATATACATTTAACATATTACAGCGTAGGCTATGTGTTACAGCACTACTTTTAGGTTTTTCCTTTCCTTTAACAAAACAATAAAACCATTTAATGTTCATATTTAACAACACTATGGTTGAATGAATCTCTCACCACATCGACTTCTGCACTGCCACCCAGAAAAAGAGGGAACTTGGAACTTACCTCAGTTTAATTTATGATCCTAGGAGGACATCTACAGGCCTTTTTAAGTACTACACCTATTATATTAGATCAGAAACGGGAGGGATAAACAGGAGATAGGCCTGTGCACCTTAAAACTAACCAGTTGAAACGAAACAATTATATTCAAAACCTAACCCCAACCCTCGTAACCCCAACCCTCGTAACCCCAACCCTCGTAACCCCAACCCTCGTAACCCTAACCCTGGATCAGACTCAAAACTAGAAACCTAACCCTAACCAGTTGAAACAAAACACAATTATATTCAAACCCTAAACCCCGTAACCCTAACACCCGTAACCCTAGATCAACAGACTCAAAACTAGAAACCTAACCCTTAACCCTAACCCCTAACCCCCCTAACCCTAAACCTAACCTCTAACCCAAACACTGGAGCAGTTACACCAACTTCGGAGGACACACATCACTGGAAACAACAACAAAAAATCCGGACCCGTTATCTCCCATTCCCCAAGTGGACGAAAACACGGCAAAAAATCTACCGCATACACAGGATCCCAAATGGACAAAAACGCGATGGTAGCTAGACTTGTATGGCAATTTAGCTAGTTAACTTGCTAGCTAATTTGTCCTGTGATATAAACATTGCGTTATTTTTTTACCTGAATTACACAAATTCCTCTACTCCGACAATTAATCCACACATAAACAGGTCAACTGAATCGTCTCTAGTCATCCCTCCTTCTTCATCTTTGCCATCAACACAACTCAGTTCGTCCTTCAATCAACCACGTGAGTGAGGAGATATCACGTGCATAGGCAGAAATCCCAGGGGGGACACGACCCCCCTATCCTGGGAAAAATATGATTTCCCCCCCACCCCCAATATATCACTGTAAACATATCTATGTAATTTCAATAATATGAATGAACGCAATGAAAGCACTTAAGCTGATTATAGACACTAATAGCGCGTTTTTAAGTTTCAAAAGACTGCGACCCCCGCCCTTTGCCTCAATGGTTTGATCCACTGTAGGTCATTAGTTTAGCTAACTAATTAAACTAATTGACTTGAGGTTAACGTTGGAAGCGTTCACACACACTTGCTGAATTTGCAGAGCTGGCGCGCAAACATTAACTATCAAGCTAGCTAGCTAGTACCTATTCAATTTATGTGGAGTTGTCAAAAATTGAACTTTTGCTATCGTCTGTTAACAAGGTTGGTTATGTTTCCACCTGCCTCGAAAGAAATGTGTATTTAATGTTCAAGCATTCTTATTGGTTGGATCTCATCATTCAAGCATTCTTATTGGTTGATTTCATCTGGGCGCTCGTGTCACCGACTAACACCATGGTGTAGCTCCAGTTCTCCTCAGTCCGAGAAAACACATAGAGAAGGGTATTTGTTGCAAATTACTCCTTTGTAGAAGTCCATAACATGAAATAGATTAAACATCCCAAGGTTAATGCTGTAGATATTGTTATAAGGGAGTGTGAGACTATTGAAACATGTAACTTTCAGAGTTGTATTGTTGTTATTAATATAGTTTACAGAGTGCTAAAAGTGCTGCTGTTGCTAGCTAGCAAGCCTTTCTGGATGTAGACAATTAGCTTTGCTGGCCACCTGTGCTGGCGTTGCATTATGGGAGATGTAGTTTGATCCTCTACGGTTTGAATGGAATAGAGGCGATTTCACGTTGTAACACGTTGAAATAAATGATGAAAGGCTGGTTGTAAGTACATATACCTGCATACATACTGGACTGATAAGGAACACTGCTATAACTATTATTAGTAGTAGTATTATAATGATTTGAACAAGTTGGGACAACCCTTCAGTTAACTACTGTACCTATCAATTATCCAGTAGTAGTGATTATGGTTCCTCAATATACATTTAACATATTACAGCGTAGGCTGTGTGTTACAGCACTACTTTTGGTGTTTTTTCAGGAATTGCTCTTGAGGTAATGTAATTGTCCCTTCTAAGTTGATATCAGATTTTAGCCCCTGCTAGGGCAGAGGGCACACAGACAGCAGAACTGGGGACAGATATGCAGGGACAGGGAGTCTCAGGTAAGTTTGTTGCACCCCATATACAGTCAGTGTACAGTACCATTGCCACCTACTGTCCAGTATGTATGCAGGTATATGTACTACAACCAGCAATACCAAGAAAGGCTGGGTGTAAGCACATATACCTGCACACATAATGGACTGATAAGGAGCACTGCTTTTAACTATTATTACTGTCCAGTATGTATGCAGGTATATGTACTACAACCAGCAATAACAAGAAAGGCTGGTTGTAAAAGCACATATACCTGCATACATACTGGACTGATAAGGAACACTGCTTTTAACTATTATTAGTAGTAGTATTAAAATGATTTGAACAACCCTTCAGTTCACTACTGTACCTATCAATTATCCAGTAGTAGTGATTATGGTTCCTCAATATACATTTAACATATTACAGCGTAGGCTATGTGTTACAGCACTACTTTTAGGTTTTTCCTTTCCTTTAACAAAACAATAAAACCATTTAATGTTCATATTTAACAACACTATGGTTGAATGAATCTCTCACCACATCGACTTCTGCACTGCCACCCAGAAAAAGAGGGAACTTGGAACTTACCTCAGTTTAATTTATGATCCTAGGAGGACATCTACAGGCCTTTTTAAGTACTACACCTATTATATTAGATCAGAAACGGGAGGGATAAACAGGAGATAGGCCTGTGCACCTTAAAACTAACCAGTTGAAACGAAACAATTATATTCAAAACCTAACCCCAACCCTCGTAACCCCAACCCTCGTAACCCCAACCCTCGTAACCCCAACCCTCGTAACCCTAACCCTGGATCAGACTCAAAACTAGAAACCTAACCCTAACCAGTTGAAACAAAACACAATTATATTCAAACCCTAAACCCCGTAACCCTAACACCCGTAACCCTAGATCAACAGACTCAAAACTAGAAACCTAACCCTTAACCCTAACCCCTAACCCCCCTAACCCTAAACCTAACCTCTAACCCAAACACTGGAGCAGTTACACCAACTTCGGAGGACACACATCACTGGAAACAACAACAAAAAATCCGGACCCGTTATCTCCCATTCCCCAAGTGGACGAAAACACGGCAAAAAATCTACCGCATACACAGGATCCCAAATGGACAAAAACGCGATGGTAGCTAGACTTGTATGGCAATTTAGCTAGTTAACTTGCTAGCTAATTTGTCCTGTGATATAAACATTGCGTTATTTTTTTACCTGAATTACACAAATTCCTCTACTCCGACAATTAATCCACACATAAACAGGTCAACTGAATCGTCTCTAGTCATCCCTCCTTCTTCATCTTTGCCATCAACACAACTCAGTTCGTCCTTCAATCAACCACGTGAGTGAGGAGATATCACGTGCATAGGCAGAAATCCCAGGGGGGACACGACCCCCCTATCCTGGGAAAAATATGATTTCCCCCCCACCCCCAATATATCACTGTAAACATATCTATGTAATTTCAATAATATGAATGAACGCAATGAAAGCACTTAAGCTGATTATAGACACTAATAGCGCGTTTTTAAGTTTCAAAAGACTGCGACCCCCGCCCTTTGCCTCAATGGTTTGATCCACTGTAGGTCATTAGTTTAGCTAACTAATTAAACTAATTGACTTGAGGTTAACGTTGGAAGCGTTCACACACACTTGCTGAATTTGCAGAGCTGGCGCGCAAACATTAACTATCAAGCTAGCTAGCTAGTACCTATTCAATTTATGTGGAGTTGTCAAAAATTGAACTTTTGCTATCGTCTGTTAACAAGGTTGGTTATGTTTCCACCTGCCTCGAAAGAAATGTGTATTTAATGTTCAAGCATTCTTATTGGTTGGATCTCATCATTCAAGCATTCTTATTGGTTGATTTCATCTGGGCGCTCGTGTCACCGACTAACACCATGGTGTAGCTCCAGTTCTCCTCAGTCCGAGAAAACACATAGAGAAGGGTATGTGTTGCAAATTACTCCTTTGTAGAAGTCCATAACATGAAATAGATTAAACATCCCAAGGTTAATGCTGTAGATATTGTTATAAGGGAGTGTGAGACTATTGAAACATGTAACTTTCAGAGTTTTATTGTTGTTATTAATATAGTTTACAGAGTGCTAAAAGTGCTGCTGTTGCTAGCTAGCGAGCCACCTGTGCTGGCGTTGCATTATGGGAGATGTAGTTTGGTCCTCTACGGTTTGAATGGAATAGAGGCGATTTCACGTTGTAACACGTTGAAATAAATGATGAAAGGCTGGTTGTAAGTACATATACCTGCATACATACTGGACTGATAAGGAACACTGCTATAACTATTATTAGTAGTAGTATTATAATGATTTGAACAACCCTTCAGTTAACTACTGTACCTATCAATTATCCAGTAGTAGTGATTATGGTTCCTCAATATACATTTAACATATTACAGCGTAGGCTATGTGTTACAGCACTACTTTTGGTGTTTTTTCAGGAATTGCTCTTGAGAAAATGTCATGTAATTGTCCCCTCCCAAAGTTGATAACAGATTTTAGCCCCTGCTAGGGCAGATGGCACACAGACAGCAGAACTGGGGACAGATATGCAGGGACAGGGAGTCTCAGGTAAGTTTGTTGCGCCCCATATACAGTCAGTGTACAGTACCATTGCCACCTACTGTCCAGTATGTATGCCGGTATATGTACTACAACCAGCAATACCAAGAAAGGCTGGTTGTAGCACATATACCTGCACACATACTGGACTGATAAGGAACACTGCTTTAACTATTATTAGTAGTAGTATTATAATGATTTGAACAAGTTGGGACAACCCTTCAGTTAACTACTGTACCTATCAATTATCCAGTAGTAGTGATTATGGTTCCTCAATATACATTTAACATATTACAGCGTAGGCTATGTGTTACAGCACTACTTTTGGTGTTTTTTTCAGGAATTGCTCTTGAGAAAATGTCATGTAATTGTCCCCTCCAAAGTTGATATCAGATTTTAGCCCCTGCTAGGGCAGATGGCACACAGACAGCAGAACTGGGGACAGATATGCAGGGACAGACTGGCAGAGACAGGGAGTCTCAGGTAAGTTTGTTGCACCCCATATACAGTCAGTGACTCACGTGGTTGATTGAAGGACGAACTGATTTGTGTTGATGGCAATTACCATATAAATTCAAAGATGAAGAAGGAGGGATGACTAGAAACGATTCAGTTGACCTGTTTATGTGTGGATTAATTGTCGGAGTAGAGGAATGTGTGTAATTCAGGTAAAAAAATAACGCAATGTTTATATCACAGGACAAATTAGCTAGCAAGTTAACTAGCTAAATTGCCATACAAGTCTAGCTACCATCGCGTTTTTGTCCATTTGGGATCCTGTGTATGCGGTAGATTTTTTTGCCATGTTTTCGTCCACTTGGGGAATGGGAGATAACGGGTCCGGATTTTTTGTTGTTGTTTCCAGTGATGTGTGTCCTCCGAAGTTGGTGTAACTGCTCCAGTGTTTGGGTTAGAGGTTAGGTTTAGGGTTAGGGGGGTTAGGGGTTAGGGTTAAGGGTTAGGTTTCTAGTTTTGAGTCTGTTGATCTAGGGTTACGGGTGTTAGGGATACGGGGGTTAGGGTTAAGTTTTGAATATAATTGTGTTTTGTTTCAACTGGTTAGGTTTCTAGTTTTGAGTCTGTTGATCCAGGGTTAGGGTTACGAGGGTTGGGGTTAGGTTTTGAATATAATTGTGTTTCGTTTCAACTGGTTAGTTTTAAGGTGCACAGGCCTATCTCCTGTTTATCCCTCCCGTTTCTGATCGAATATAATAGGTGTAGTACTTAAAAAGGCCCGTAGATGTCCTCCTAGGATCATAAATTAAACTGAGGTAAGTTCCAAGTTCCCTCTTTTTCTGGGTGGCAGTGCAGAAGTCGATGTGGTGAGAGATTCATTCAACCATAGTGTTGTTAAATATGAACATGAAATGGTTTTATTGTTTTGTTAAAGGAAAGGAAAAACCTAAAAGTAGTGCTGTAACACATAGCCTACGCTGTAATATGTTAAATGTATATTGAGGAACCATAATCAATCAAATCAATCAAATTTATTTTATATAGCCCTTCGTACATCGGCTGATATCTCAAAGTGCTGTACATAAACCCAGCCTAAAACCCCAAACAGCAAGCAATGCAGGTGTAGAAGCACGGCGGCTAGGAAAAACTCCCTAGAAAGGCCAAAACCTAGGAAGAAACCTAGAGAGGAACCAGGCTATGTGGGGTGGCCAGTCCTCTTCTGGCTGTGCCGGGTGGAGATTATAACAAAACATGGTCAAGATGTTCAAATGTTCATAAATGACCAGCATGGTCGAATAATAATAAGGCAGAATAGTTGAAACTGGAGCAGCAGCACAGTCAGGTGGACTGGGGACAGCAAGGAGTCATCATGTCAGGTATTCCTGGGGCATGGTCCTATGGCTCAGGTCAGTTGAAACTGGAGCAGCAGCACAGCCAGGTGGACTGGGGACAGCAAGGAGTCATCATGTCAGGTAGTCCTGGGGCATGGTCCTAGGGCTCAGGTCCTCCGAGAGAGAGAAAGAGAGAAGGAGAGAATTAGAGAACGCACACTTAGATTCACACAGGACACCGAATAGGACAGGAGAAGTACTCCAGATATAACAAACTGACCCTAGCCCCCCGACACAAACTACTGCAGCATAAATACTGGAGGCTGAGACAGGCTGGAGGCTAATCACTACTACTGGATAATTGATAGGTACAGTAGTGAACTGAAGGGTTGTCCCAACTTGTTCAAATCATTTTAATACTACTACTAATAATAGTTAAAAGCAGTGCTCCTTATCAGTCCAGTATGTGTGCAGGTATATGTGCTTACACCCAGCCTTTCTTGGTATTGCTGGTTGTAGTACATATACCTGCATACATACTGGACAGTAATAATAGTTAAAAGCAGTGCTCCTTATCAGTCCAGTATGTGTGCAGGTATATGTGCTTTTACAACCAGCCTTTCTTGGTATTGCTGGTTGTAGTACATATACCTGCATACATACTGGACAGTAGGTGGCAATGGTACTGTATATGGGGTGCAACAAACTTACCTGAGACTCCCTGTCTCTGCCAGTCTGTCCCTGCATATCTGTCCCCAGTTCTGCTGTCTGTGTGCCATCTGCCCTAGCAGGGGCTAAAATCTGATATCAACTTTGGAGGGGACAATTACATGACATTTTCTCAAGAGCAATTCCTGAAAAAACACCAAAAGTAGTGCTGTAACACATAGCCTACGCTGTAATATGTTAAATGTATATTGAGGAACCATAATCACTACTACTGGATAATTGATAGGTACAGTAGTGAACTGAAGGGTTGTCCCAACTTGTTCAAATCATTATAATACTACTACTAATAATAGTTAAAGCAGTGTTCCTTATCAGTCCAGTATGTATGCAGGTATATGTACTTACAACCAGCCTTTCATCATTTATTTCAACGTGTTACAACGTGAAATCGCCTCTATTCCATTCAAACCGTAGAGGACCAAACTACATCTCCCATAATGCAACGCCAGCACAGGTGGCCAGCAAAGCTAATCGTCTACATCCAGAAAGGCTTGCTAGCTAGCAACACTTTTAGCACTCTGTAAACTATATTAATAACAACAATAAAACGCTGAAAGTTACATGTTTCAATAGTCTCACACTCCCTTATAACAATATCTACAGCATTAACCTTGGGATGTTTAATCTATTTCATGTTATGGACTTCTACAAAGGAGTCATTTGCAACACATACCCTTCTCTATGTGTTTTCTCGGACTGAGGAGAACTGGAGCTACACCATGGTGTTAGTCGGTGACACAAGCACCCAGATGAAATCAACCAATAAGAATGCTTGAACATTAAATACACATTTCTTTAGAGGCAGGTGGAAACATAACCAACCTTGTTAACAGACGATAGCAAAAGTTCAATTTTTGACAACTCCACATAAATTGAATAGGTACTAGCTAGCTAGCTTGATAGTTAATGTTTGCGCGCCAGCTCTGCAAATTCAGCAAGTGTGTGTGTGAACGCTTCCAACGTTAACCTCAAGTCAATTAGTTAGCTAAACTAATGACCTACAGTGGATCAAACCATTGTGAGGCAAAGGGCTGGGGTCGCAATCTTTTGAAACTTAAAAACGCGCTATTAGTGTCTATAATCAGCTTAAGTGCTTTCATTGCGTTCATTCATATTATTGAAATTACATAGATATGTTTACAGTGATATATTGGGGGGGGAAGAACCATATTTTTCCCAGGATAGGGGGGTCGTGTCCTGCCTATGCACGTGATATCTCCTCACTCACGTGGTTGATTGAAGGACGAACTGATTTGTGTTGATGGCAATTACCATATAAATTCAAAGATGAAGAAGGAGGGATGACTAGAAACGATTCAGTTGACCTGTTTATGTGTGGATTAATTGTCGGAGTAGAGGAATTTGTGTAATTCAGGTAAAAAAATAACGCAATGTTTATATCACAGGACAAATTAGCTAGCAAGTTAACTAGCTAAATTGCCATACAAGTCTAGCTACCATCGCTTTTTTGTCCATTTGGGATCCTGTGTATGCGGTAGATTTTTTTGCCGTGTTTTCGTCCACTTGGGGAATGGGAGATACGGGTCCGGATTTTTTGTTGTTTCCAGTGATGTGTGTCCTCCGAAGTTGGTGTAACTGCTCCAGTGTTTGGGTTAGAGGTTAGGTTTAGGGTTAGGGTGGTCAGGGTTAGGGGGTTAGGGTTATAGGTTTGAATCGGTTGATCCACTTCCATCTCTGACACGTGGAAACCGGAGGGGGGAAGGGAGGGGGTGTACTCCACTCATATGCGCTTAGGGTTTGGGTTAGGGGGTTAGGGTTGGGGGTTAGGGTTTAGGGTTTGAATTTGAGTAGGGTTAAAAAGAGACTTGATTTGTCTTGTGATGTACAGGCCTATTGTTGTGTTTGTTGTGTGTGTTGAATAAATTCTATTGTTAAAATACACTAGAGTGACTCCTAAAAACCTTAACAAACATAAGTAGGTTCAAACAACACAGTTAAAAGCCCATAGATCTATCAAAGTGATATAAGATCAAGTGCTGAGTTGTTAAAACAAATTAAAATACATAAAAACGAAAGGAATAAAACTATTATAAATAAGCATGCATCTGTTAAATATAATAAAAGCCACACAAACTTTATTGTGTTTGTTTTATGGTGCATCCTTCTTCCAACTCCTTGAGAACCCTGTAAATGCTATGCCCTTCAATTGATCCTATCTTACCAGTTAAAAACACTCATTCAGACCGCTAGGTGTAATTGTTTGTAGGTCTCTTATCCACCTACGTTCCACTGCTTTTCGCCGCCCACTGGTCCACCCAGAACACGACTATAATCCTGATATATTGAGGTAAGTGATGGGGTGATCCTGGAAATGAGTCACTAGTTCTGTGTGTAAATGGGCCCGTTTGATATTGTATAGAATGTTCTTTAAGTCTATTTTCTATTGTATACTGGGTTTCCCCAATGTAGTGTTTTTTGCTAAATGTGCAAGTGATTATATACATATATGACATTTGGAGTGTAGAGTGAAATGGAGTCTAAAACTGGAGTGGAGGTCTTGCTGTATGAGTTTGAAATGAATTTTCTTGGTCTGAAGTGGGCTGTGTAGGGTTTGGGTGGTCGGGGGCTTGGTACTGTATATCCATATTGTTTATGCCCACTGAGAGAACCACTATGCTGGTGTCTAAATGAACCTCTGTTTTCTCCAGGACCTTTGTGAAATGGTAAAATGTTGCTCCAGGGTCCACTTGTATGTTTGGGTTATGAAATGGAGGGATTCTATTAACATTTGAGTCTCCCAAGACTAGTATTGGTGTATTTCCCTTAAAATTCCAATCTGCCACCTTGCCTTTTGGTCTGGCTTTATGGTACGATGGTTTCTGAACGGTTGCTGGATTGGATTAAGGTTAAGACAGGTGTATGATTTGCTGTGGTGGGGGTTAGGGGTTAGGGTTAAGGGTTAGGTTTCTAGTTTTGAGTCTGTTGATCCAGGGTAGGGGTTACGAGGGTTAGGGGTTACGAGGGTTAGGGGTTACGAGGGTTAGGGGTTACGAGGGTTAGGGGTTACGAGGGTTAGGGGTTACGAGGGTTAGGGGTTACGAGGGTTAGGGGTTACGAGGGTTTTGGGTTACGAGGGTTAGGGGTTACGAGGGTTAGGTTTTGAATATAATTGTGTTTCGTTTCAACTGGTTAGTTTTACGGTGCACAGGCCTATCTCCTGTTTATCCCTCCCATTTCTGATCTAATATAATAGGTGTAGTACTTAAAAAGGCCCGTAGATGTCCTCCTAGGATCATAAATTAAACTGAGGTAAGCTCCAAGTTGCCTCTTTTTCTGGGTGGCAGTGCAGAAGTCGATGTGGTGAGATTCATTCAACCATAGTGTTGTTAAATATGAACATAAACGCCATATTGTGCATTAAATGGTTTTATTGTTTTGTTAAAGGAAAAACCTAAAAGAGGAAGTGCCAAACTAAAACCAAACAAACCATAAATATATAGAGTAAAAATAAAATATGAATAAAACCATGTTCTTCTCCATCCATTTTCCTGTCTGTTAAAACCCATTTTCTAAAACCTCTCGTTCAGGCCATTTGGCGTTATTGTCTGTAGGTGCTGGATCCACTCCCGTTCTACCCTCTTTCGCTGCCCACAGGTCCAGCCTATATGTGACTGTAACCCTGATATGGTAAGGTGAGTGATGGGGTGCTCCTGGAAGTGGGTTATGAGTTCCGTTTGTAGGTGTTGTTTGAGTCTGGTTTCTATGGTGTTTGGTTTCTCCAATGTATTGTTTATTGCAAAGTGTACATGTAATGATATAAATAGTTAGGGTTAGGGGGTTGGGGTTAGGGGTAGGGGTTAGTTTCTAGTTTTGAGTCGGTTGATCCACTTCCATCTCTGACACGTGGAAGCTGAAGGAAGGGTTTGGGGTTAAGGGTTTGGGGTTAAGGGTTTGGGGGTTAAGGGTTTGGGGGTTAAGGGTTTGGGGGTTAAGGGTTTGGGGGTTAAGGGTTTGGGGGTTAAGGGTTTGGGGGTTAAGGGTTTGGGGGTTAAGGGTTTGGGGGTTAAGGGTTTGGGGGTTAAGGGTTTGGGGGTTAAGGGTTTGGGGGTTAAGGGTTTGGGGGTTAAGGGTTTGGAGGTTAAGGGTTTGGGGGTTAAGGGTTTGGGGGTTAAGGGTTGGGGGTTAAGGGTTGGGGGTTAAGGGTTTAGGGGTTGGGGTTAGGGTTAGTTTCTAGTTGAGACGGTTGACCCACTTCCATCTGACACGTGGAAGCCGAAGGGGGGGAAGGGAGGGGTTAGGGTTAGAGGGTTAAGGGTTTGGGGTTAAGGGTTTGGGGTTAGAATGGTTGGGGGTTAGAATGGTTAAGGGTTGGGGGTTAAGGGTTTTAGGGTTGGGGGGTAAGGGTTAGGGTTAGGGGGGGGTTAGGGTGTTGGGGTTAGGGGTAGGGGTTAGTTTCTAGTTTTGAGTCGGTTAATCCACTTCCATCTCTGACACGTGGAAGCCGAAGGGAGGGGTTAGGGTTAGAGGGTTAAGGGTTAAGAGTTGGGGGTTAGAATGGTTAAGGGTTACGGGTTGGGGGTTAGAATGGTTACGGTTGGGGGTTAGAATGGTTGGGGGTTGGGGGTTAAGTGTTGGGGTTAAGGGTTGGGGGTTAAGGGTTGGGGGTTAAGGGTTGGGGGTTAAGGGTTGGGGGTTAAGGGTTTAGGGGTTGGGGTTAGTTTCTAGTTGAGTCGGTTGACCCACTTCCATCTGACACGTGGAAGCCGAAGGGGGGGAAGGGAGGGGTTAGGGTTAGAGGGTTAAGGGTTTGGGGTTAAGGGTTTGGGGTTAGAATGGTTGGGGGTTAGAATGGTTAAGGGTTGGGGGTTAAGGGTTTTAGGGTTGGGGGGTAAGGGTTAGGGTTAGGGGGGGGTTAGGGTGTTGGGGTTAGGGGTAGGGGTTAGTTTCTAGTTTTGAGTCGGTTGATCCACTTCCATCTCTGACACGTGGAAGCCGAAGGGAGGGGTTAGGGTTAGAGGGTTAAGGGTTAAGAGTTGGGGGTTAGAATGGTTAAGGGTTACGGGTTGGGGGTTAGAATGGTTACGGTTGGGGGTTAGAATGGTTGGGGGTTGGGGGTTAAGTGTTGGGGTTAAGGGTTGGGGGTTAAGGGTTTTAGGGTTAGGGGGTAAGGGTTAGGGTTAGGTTTTGAATATAATTGTGTTTCGTTTCAACTGGTTAGGCCTGTGCACCGTAAAACTATCTCCTGTTTATCCCTCCCATTTCTGATGATCTAATATAATAGTAGGTGTAGTACTTAAAAAGGCCCGTAGATGTCCTCCTAGGATCATACATTAAACTGAGGTACGCTCCAAGTTGCCTCTTTTTCTGGGTGGCAGTGCAGAAGTCGATGTGGTGAGATTCATTCAACCATAGTGTTGTTAAATATGAACATAAACGCCATATTGTGCATTAAATGGTTTTATTGTTTTGTTAAAGGAAAAACCTAAAAGAGGAAGTGCCAAACTAAAACCAAACAAACCATAAATATATAGAGTATGAATAAAACCATGTTCTTCTCCATCCATTTTCCTGTCTGTTAAAACCCATTTTCTAAAACCTCCCGTTCAGGCCATTTGGCGTTATTGTCTGTAGGTGCTGGATCCACTCCCGTTCTACCCTCTTTCGCTGCCCACAGGTCCAGCCTATATGTGACTGTAACCCTGATATGGTAAGGTGAGTGATGGGGTGCTCCTGGAAGTGGGTTATGAGTTCCGTTTGTAGGTGTGCCCTTTTAATGTTATACAGGTGTTGTTTGAGTCTGGTTTCTATGGTGTGTTTGGTTTCTCCAATGTATTGTTTATTGCAAAGTGTACATGTAATGATATAAATGGTTTTATGTGTGTTCAATTAATAGGATTCTTGTACTGGTGCTGATGTGTGGCTGTGTATATTTGTAATGAACTTTATCTGTCGAAAATGGAAATTATGAGGTTTGAGGTCTTGTGGTGGCTTACTACTGAATCTTGCTTTGGTGAGGAGGTCCTTTAAGTTTTTGTTCTTTCTAAATGCTGAAATGATTCTGTATGGTTTGAGTGGTATGTAAGTGTGCTGAACTGTAGAGAAGTTGTGTTTGATTGATTGATGTAGGGGTCTAATTCTATGTGAAAATGTGGTTACTAGGGGGATGATAATTGTCTGTTGATTGACTATTGATGACAAGGGAGAAGAGACAGGAAGTGTTTTGGTTTAGTGATTGGTGCAGATCACTTTCCATAGGGGGGTCAGGATTAGTGTGAGGGAGGGGAGCTAGGATGAGAACCCTGGTTAGGGTGATGGTACACATTTAGGGTTAGGCGTGGGGTTAAGGGAAAGGTTAGGTGTGGGGTTTGGGGAGGGGTTAAGGTTAGGAGTAGGATTGAGGTTAAGGTTAAGAGGTGGATGATTTGCTGTGGTCTGGGTTAGGGTTAGGGGTTAGGTTTCTAGTTTTGAGTCTGTTGATCCACTTCCATCTCTGACACGTGGAAGCCGAAGGGGGGGAAGGGAGGGGTGTGCACTCCACATCATATACGCGCGGGGCCGGAGGGGTCCGGGCGCGGCCGGCCAAAGTAGTAGGCCCCATGGTTGCCCACTTGTAGATTAACTCGTTGGTTGGGTTTAAAGACTGTCTGTCTGTAGGTTTAGGTATGGTATAGTTTTTTTTTTTTTTAGAATAGTTAAGCTTAGGGTTAGGGTTAGGGTAAGGTTTAGGGTTAGGTAGGTCTGTCAACTCGACGTAGGATCAGGCAAAACCCTTGTGTTGCGTACCTTATGCAGGTCCGGTCCTCGGTTGGTTGCCATGTGTCCATGTCGAGTGGTATGGTCATGATGTCTAGGTCTGCTTGTCAACGGAAGTGGAAAGCATAGTGCAACCTAGGAGTTTACACTCTGTCGGATCCTTTTTTAGCTCCACGTTGTCTATGAATTTACTTCCGTGTTCGTCAGTCTTTTGGTCCTGGATGTTTTCAATCATGTGTGTAATTAGGAGTTATTCCCTTCCAGGATCCTAACTCTGAATTAACACCTGTCTAGTCGAATCCAGCTGGTCTGTATGGGTATACTCGGCGTAGGTTCAGGCAAAAGCATTGAGTTGCTTACCTTGTGCAGGTCCGGACCTCAGTTGGTTGCCATGTGTCCCTGTCAAGTGGTTAGTCTTTAAACTACAAGTGGTTTGAGCAGACAAAAACCCAGAAGGCGAGCCCTCTCTATGGTTGTCATGCATCCGCCCTTAGAGTTCCGTCCTGTGTTTCGGTAGGTGTATGGAGGGTTTAGGATCAGGCAAATCTTCTCTGGTTTTCGTATCGTACGTCTGCCAGTAGTAGAAGTTGATTGCCATGTGTCCATACCAACCATCTCAGTCGTAGGTAATTCAGTGGTTTGGGCGATAGTGACCCGTGGAGCTACTCCCTTCCAGGATCGTAGTGTTCCAGTGGTATGTCAACCCAAGACAGATTTTTTTTTTTGTAGTCTAGGTAAAAAAGTGGTTAGGTTGTCCAGGCTTAGTGCGGCGGGGTAAGGGATCCCCCAGTAAGAAATTATTCTGTGGGATCCAATTCTCCGCCAGACATTATCTGGGCACCCCAGGGATTACATGGCCAATGCGAGTCCTCCAGCCGCAGCGCCTGACCCAAAAGCCCCACTTTTCGAGGACTTAACTGCCCCAACCCGCTAGGATGAAACACGCGCTACTGAACATACTGCCAATTCTAAACTGGTCGTCCAGCGCGGTACGCGAGTCTCCTGTTTTTGTGGGGCTGGGAGGGTTGAGCCGCTTGGTCTGCCAACAGAACCCCGAGAGGTCCCGAAGGAGTCCGGTCTATCCATATCCTCCTATCTTCTTGCTTGGTGTATGGAAGGGCCTAATTGTTTAGGGTGTAATCGCTGCGGGGGAGTCGCCAAGGTCGAGGTCCCCAGAGTAGTTGGAGAAAAAAGGTTCTCGTCCGTTGGGGGTGCTGGTGGGTATCTTCAAACAATTGTTTTAGAAGGATGGTGGGTTGGTGAAGGTTTTTTTGTTAAATTTGGTCTATTTGTGTTCTATTTTATTGTTTCTTTTCATCAAGGGTCCATGGTCATGGTAACCCTGAGTTCAAGAGACTTTAAAAAATAAAATTAATATATATATTTATGTACATATGTATTCATTTTTTATTTTATTTTTATTGTATTCTTTTATTTTTAAATTTAGTTGTTTCCTATTGGTCAAGGCTCCATGGTCATGGTAACCCCAAGAGGAGAAAATGTGATATTTTGTTAAATATAAATTGGTTCCCTAGTGATTATTGTTACAGGATCCAAGGGATCAATAAGGATAAATATAAAGTACATTTTTAAGAGTCCGTAGTCATTGTAGCTCTGGAATACTATAAAAGATCTATTTTACGGTCCTAATGGCCACCTTTTATATTTTTAGGGGAGCCTACTGGTAAAAAGGCCCTATGGCTAAGTATTGGTGTCTGTCTGTCAGTAGGGTTGGGACCAAGGATGGGGTGGGGGTACACATGCATACGCACATGAACATAAAAGGGGATGTGCCTATACACATATTTTTTACATATACAAAAGCATACACATACAACCCCACAAGTGGTGTGAGGGATAGCATACAACGTCACACTCCACTACATCCTAGTGTGTGCATATATATATGAGAGCTGTGTAAAAATCCAATTAAGGAAAGAAGAGTGTACAATTAAAATAGTAGCCAAAAGGAGACTCCTCCGACGTCTGTGTGGAACCTGCCTTCCTTACAGCAACACTACAGATCTAGAGGAGTCCCAGCCACGACGCGTTTCTGCCTTACTCAGCTTCATCAGGTAGCAGGGAGGAGAATATATAAATAAAAGGTGCAAAAAGTAGTAAAAATGTATGTGTATATATATCTGCATGTACAGTAGGGTGTACTGTGTAATTTACTTGCCTTGAATGTAGTCCTGGTTGGGTGTGTGGAGCGAAATGCTGCCTGTCCAGTGGTCTCCCTGTAAAGTTGTGAGGAGTGCTACCTCTCTGGTGTGTGCATGTGTGGGCCAGGTGGCTTAGGTTATTTTGATTGGTCTGTACTGTTACTAGGTAGGATAGCCGGTAACAGGTTGTGGTGTGGAGGGTTCAGATACGGGTGAGAGTGGAATGGGGATGCAGTAAAGTGGATGGGCAGTTAGAGTAGAGGTCAAGCACACCTAACAATACAATGGAGACCCAATGTGATAAAAGTTCAACCTTGTAGTGATACAAGGTTTTCAAAATGTTATTTGGTATGAATGAAGAATGGAGTGTGACAAAACAGGGGTCACAATTGTAAGAATTATAAGAATTTCTAGCTTAAAGTATGCCTAACAATGTAATAACCTTATTAATATAATATAGCTGCCATAACACATATAACTCAACCTACTTTCATTTAGACTATGCACATGCAAAGGAACAGAGCTGGCTCACTGCTGAGCACTGATAACAGTATCTCATGACAAACACCAGCTGCATGTACACTCCCAACCTTGAGAAACAGGAGCAGACAAGCACACACACATAATCTCCTTCTTAGCTGAACATTGTGTGACAAAGAACGGCACGACAAGACTCAGAGGGATGACGGACGGCCCAACAGGACCAACCAGAAGACCAGAACTTCTAGACTCAACCTACTTTCTGTACTGTATATAACATACATGCACTCTGTTATCGCTGCTTCTTTTCTGCTGGTTCCTTATGAGCTGAATGAAATGGGCCCGTATACGTTGTACCAGATATCTTTACTCATAATTAAACTGTCGCTTGTCATACAATTTACCACCTTGTCTGAATCGATCCTTGACCGGCTCACCCTCCTACATATCCCATTATCAACACAATACATTGTAAGAGACAGACAAGGTTAACAACATAAGGTCAGACACAGATACATATACTAATACACACACTCACAGGGGTGTTTGGGCTAGGATTGCAGTTAAGGTGGGGGGCTAGGGTTAGGAATGGTTAAGGCCAGGATTTTGTTAGTGTTCAAATACTGGAGAGTTGAGACCAAATCACGGACGCTGGACAGAGTGGATTTCAGTTGTAACAAAAGACAGTTTTAATGAGTCAGAGATATCTTGTCCCGCAGTTTTACGTGCACGGACCTAGTTCACATAACTCGGCAAGGAGCCAGGTGAAAAAGAGGCCTATACAATGGTTACATACATTTTTATACATAGAATAAAGTAGGTGGAGTCTTGTCGTTTCGGTCTTCTTGACTGGTCGGAGGGTTGGAGGCGGGCCTTGCTCTAGCCAGAGCGGGCCCCATTGGTGCACAGCAAAAGTTCTTTGCTCTTGGGACCGGCCAGTTAGAGGGAGATGAGATGTGTGTTTATATAAGGAAGAGGGGGTCAGTCTTATGGCTGGGTGTATGTGTTCTTACTACGGAATGTCTTTGTTTATATGAGCTATGTGTATGAATATTTATATAACAAATCCCCCTCTTCACGTCTATTAGACGTGAAAACTATAGCAGAAAGGTGGCGGTTGCAATCGTGGGTATACATAAGGTGGTGCTCCTAACCTTGTCTGGTTTGCATGGTGGGTCTGTAGGTGTAGTGCTACGTTTGGGACGGGAGTGATTGGAGGGAGTGATATCAGGAAAGGAGTTAGGGACATGTGTAGGGGTTGGTGTATGTGATGTGGCAGGGTGAAGTAGTTGTTCAATTAACCATGTGAAAGTCCTAGGGTTACTCCAAATATCAGTATGAATATCACAAATAAGGGACCAGATATCCCCAGCCTCACCCAGAGAGGGAGAAATTTCCCTCTAACTGGGCGAGGTTCCCTTCTCAGGGGAGGCGGAGTTTGATGCCGCATCACCTGAGGAAGGAGTGTCTTCATTTGGAATCGAATTTAGGCCGCTCAAATCAGCTCTGACTTCAGTCAGTGTTCTAGAAGGAATTGGGGCTGGGGTGCAATGTGTAAGGCGGTGCCAAGGTGTGCCTGATTTACCTTTGACCTGGACTGAGTGTGAAGTAACCTCCTTCACTTCGTACGGTCCAGTCCACCTGGGTTCCAGCCACTTTCTCTTGTGGACTGTAACCCTCACCCCGTCACCAACCTTTACCTTCAGTAGTGGCGTGTCCCCCGGCAGCTCCCCCTCCTGGACCTTGTGAACCTGGGTAGAGAGTGCTGCAGAGAGAACCGTCAGTTTTTTCACATAATTAGACATTACAATTCGTTGTACATCAAGGGCGGGCATATGACCTCCCTCCCTTGGTGGACCATGCATGACTCTACCAGTCATTATCCCATGAGGCACATACTTTAGCTATCTTAGCTTTTGCTTTTGGTTTGACGTTCCACCAGATTTTGGGATTGGGGCCTGTACACAGATCCAAAACTGTGGGTTATGCCAAATCTTTCTTCCACCTGTCTCAGGTGTTTGTTAAATGTAAGCCATTTGTCAAATTTGATTTGTCTTGGGATGCCATACCTGGGTATTAGTTTGGTTTGGTTTGTAGCCACTCAAAGACTGACCTAGCATCCTCCCCTTTTGTTAGTATTGCCTCTACCCATTTGGAGAACCTATCTACTATGACTAGGAGATAGAGTTTGCCTTTAGATACATTTTCGGGGCCCATGTCGGTGTAGTCTATACTAATATCCTGAAAACATGCATTAGGTATTACGTATGAGCCCATTGGTGTTTGATATGGTTTCTTTGGGTTGTGTCTGTCACAACCATTGCATTCGTCACAAAATAAATCATCGTCATAAAATAAGTCAGTCATATTTTTTATGTGAGGGTGCCACCAGATGTGCGAGGCCTTTTTGGAGGGTCTTTAGTTTGCCTTCGTGTGTGGGGCCATGTGTTTCTCATAAAAGTTCTGGGTCCATCAGTGTGGCCTGCTTCATGGGCATGGGCTGAGTCTGTATAGATATTCAGTCTTTCCTTTTCCTCTGATGAGGACCTGCGTCAATCCGATGATTTCAGCTAATTTGGCCGATGCTGGTTGAGGGTTGATGGCTGATTGAAGGGTGACATGTGAACCGTCTGGGAGTTGCTGTTTCCTTCTTCTGCCGTGGGTGGTGGGCATTTTTATGACCAGGGGATGGTGCTCCCAGTCATTCCCTGGAACTGCGGTTGGTTGTATGCGGGTTGCTGATGCATGGGTGTGGGTCCTGGTTGCTGATGTTCGTACTGTTGAGGTCTATTTCCACCCCTTTCCTTCCCATATGGACCTCTCGTAGAGTTCCACTGGCGTTGTTGTGGTGTGTGTGGGTATGGACACTCTCGTGAGTAGTGCCCTGGAGTTCTACAGTTGAAACAAACCCCTCTTTTTGGATGGCCTGGTATCCATTGCGGCTGGTATGCAAATTGTGGTTGCGGGGGATACCAAGGCCCCGGGTTGGCTGGTTGAGGACCGGCCTGCTGTTGAATCATGTGGGAGATAGTCTGGGCCACTATTTGAGAGATGTCTGTTTTGGTGCCCGTCTCCTTCGTTTCTTCCGCCACCATCTGTTTCTTAGGTTTTTCTCCTTGTTGTGCTTCCTTCAATTGGAGTTTCAGGAGTTGTACCTGGAGGGACTGCACCTGGCTCTCAGCACCCCCTCTTTCCTTGTTGTGCTGGGTCACATGGTGGTGCACATGAGTGTTGAATTGGGTCAGAGGAAGTGCAAACAACCCTACCGTTCCTCTGAGTTTGGTTTTAACATCTCCGGGACACCCGTTGACCACCATTTCCTTCCACATGCTGAGTGTGGTATCAGTGTGATCGAATGGTTCTTCGTGGACCGATCTCCATGTGGTCTTAGCCCTGTCCAGGTATGCTGCAGGTTGCTCACCTGGGTTGATTGTAAAGGAGGATAAGGTGGCATGGTTTCTTTCTGTAGGGTATGCTCTCCGTAGAACTTCCCATAATCTGGTACGGAAGTGGTCTATGGGCAGTGTTGGGGCCCGCCATCCAAGGTCAGCTGCTGTCATGAGGGCCTCCATGGTTCCGTGGTCGGTGGCTCTTGCTAGAAGTGCTTTCATGTCTCCTAGGCAGAGTTGCAGGCCTGACGTAAGTGTCTGCAGTTGAAGTAGCCACGCTGAAGCTCCTCCATGTAGGCTAGGCATCTGTCCCATCAGTGTTGTTAAATCAGTCATTTTCCAGGGCTGGTACTCCACAGTGTGTGCATCACCTGGTGTCGGTCGCAGGGGGTACTGTCCTGCCATCTCCTGCTCTCGCTCTCTTCTATCAGCAATTCTGGAGGACCGACGGAGTGTTTCGGACCCCATTGATTCGGTAACTTTGGTTACTGTTCCTCTCATTATGCCTTCCACACGGTAGGCTCCCTCTCTGTTGTTATCTTGGTTAGCTATTAGCTCCCTGAGTTCCTTAGCTCGAGCTATTGATGATTTCAGCAGCTCCTGCATCTTAGTCACGTTTGGAGCTCCCATCGGAGCTGGGGTGAGCACCATGTCAATTTCTTCTTCGTTTTCGATATCCATGTCCTGATGACAGTCCTCCCTATCCGTCTGATAGAAGTGGTTTGAATCTAATCTTGTTTGTAAGTGTCCTCTGGTTTCAGAGGTGAGAGAGTTCACAGAGGAGCATTGCGGCCTCCGTTCCTGGGGGAGGTCTCCTGCTCCTGGAATCCCAGTTTCGAACTGTTCACATACCATATGGCCAGCCGTTATCCCCAGGGTAATTTCTCCTTTTAACTCCCCTTGGTCTATTCTCAGAACTGGAGCCTGTATTGTGGGAGGTGCCCTGGGCAGGAATGGGTTGTGTGACGGGCTCCGGTGATTTTGTCCCTTTGAGTATGGCTGGGGCTGAACTGCCTCCATTGTCAATTGTGGATATAGTGAGGGAGAAACGGCCACAGGGGGAGCCGTGGGCAAGTTCTCAGGCGGAGCTTTAACATCCCCCGACGCCACAATAGCCACGCCCATCATGTCTGGTGTGTTTTTGGGCAGCACCCTCCTACTCTCCTGTATGGCCCATGTACCTATCTTGAGCTCCCCCTCTGCTCTCTCTCTCTCTCTTGTACCTACTTTTTTGAACCTGTGTATGTTGTTTCTCTCCGCCTCACTCGCTTTTGCATGCTCTACTGCGTCCTCTAATTCTGTCTGCATATCTTGGAGTTTCCCCCCTGTAGGTGGTCCTCCGCTAAAATAACCTGCTTGTGTCCATCTTATCCGTAATCCTTTCCACACTTTCTCCACTTTCCCATACTGTTTTTTACCTCCCGCTCTATCAATCATACTCTGATCTAAATAATCATTGAATTTTAGTTTGGGCGTGGTAGCTGCAGACATTTTATCTAGTTCGTCTGATAATGTGTATAATGCGTTATTTAGGTATATTCAATCCTTACTATGTGGTGTTTATTTCTATCGTTGTATGCTTAGCCTGTCCCTGGTCGAGACAAAGGGGGTTATCAGTATGTGACGCCCGCCACGTGTCTGTTTCTCCCGTATTTTATTTGAATTTGTTCAGCGATTCGTTTAGGTATTTTCTATAAATGATTCTGCGATTTCCTTTTGGAACAATATATCAGTGAATATATGCGGTTCTATAACAATTTTCAGAGTAATTCTATATCTTTAGGAAATATGGATAGAATAGAAAAACCCAAAAATCAGTGTGTAGCTTTTAGCGTCTGTCAAACAAAGTCTGTACTAAGCTCGGCGGCTTATTTAAATACTTTCTAGAAACAATTCAGTAAGTTCCTTTATGAACTTATATCAGTAAATTCCAGCGATTCTATAGCAATTGTCAGAATAATTTTAAACTTTAGGCAATATCAACAGGAATGAAAAAAACGAAAATCAGTATTCCAGCCCGGCTGATGTCAATCAAAATTGCACGGCCATTCGATACTAAGGTGGCTTTGTGTGCCTAATAGCCCAGTTACGTATCCCAACCTACTCCGCGACAAACGTTTCTGTCAATTTAATTTCCCCCATCTCCAAATCATGGAATGTCAACTCTGGTTCATATTATGTTTATTGTTTGATGTGCAATAGCCACATCATTCCCGATCTCTGTCTTGTGGAAGGCCACTTACATATCTTACATATCCTATATCTATTCGACTACACCTCTAACATAACCAATTAAACAGTTTACAACTCATTCAATAGGATCTTTTACATGCAGATTCAGTCGATCTATTAATTAACTAAATCTCTAAACACAACCAATTAAACAGTTTAGAACTTATTCAATAGGAACTTTTACGTGCATACTACACTTCTAAACACAACCAATTAAACAGTAAGCACTTATTTAATAGGAACTTTTACATGCATACTACACTTCTAATAATAGGCCAATTGATAAAAAATAAAAATACAAATAAAAATAAAAACGAGCAAAACAAGATCTCCCCGATCAATGTCTTAGGTTCTTATGTAAAAATTTGGGCACCGATTCATACTCACGCCCAGTACTTTCTGATCAAAATTTGGTTTAGGCTATAATACAATATGCAGATTTCGATATAACGGGCTCTGCTCACCTTTATATAGAGCGCTCCGATCAGATTTCCTGAGGCAAGATGAATGGCTGGGGAAGTCACTCTTCCGTCTGATTTTTTTAGCCGTGATCAGTCTCGTCCTCTCACACTAACTTATAATAGATCGAATTCAAGAACAACCAAACTCTGCTACCAATTTTGTTAGTGTTCAAATACTGGAGAGTTGAGACCAAATCACGGACGCTGGACAGAGTGGATTTCAGTTGTAACAAAAGACAGTTTTAATGAGTCAGAGATATCTTGTCCCGCAGTTTTACGTGCACGGACCTAGTTCACATAACTCGGCAAGGAGCCAGGTGAAAAAGAGGCCTATACAATGGTTACATACATTTTTATACATAGAATAAAGTAGGTGGAGTCTTGTCGTTTCGGTCTTCTTGACTGGTCGGAGGGTTGGAGGCGGGCCTTGCTCTAGCCAGAGCGGGCCCCATTGGTGCACAGCAAAAGTTCTTTGCTCTTGGGACCGGCCAGTTAGAGGGAGATGAGATGTGTGTTTATATAAGGAAGAGGGGGTCAGTCTTATGGCTGGGTGTATGTGTTCTTACTACGGAATGTCTTTGTTTATATGAGCTATGTGTATGAATATTTATATAACAGTTTGGGTTAGAGTTAAAATGGTTAAGGTTAGGTTTAGGGTAGGAATGTTTCAGGTTAGGGTTGGAATGGTTCCGGTTAGGTTATGGGTTAGGTAAGGGGGTTGGGTAGGTCTTGTGGGGTCCAATTTTAAACGGATGTAAAAAGCATTATATTTTGTAAAATATTTTATTTTATTTATTTTTATATATATTTCCCCCCCCTTTTTAATTGTATTTTATTTTTTTATAAAGGTGATGCCCTTCTTGAAGGGCAAGTTCAGGTGTGTGGTGGTTGAATCCAGGGTCTTTGGTGAAAAAAATCTAGAATTCTTGGTCTTTTGATGAAAACTTGTTTGAGAAGGCTTGGAGTAGGTGGGTCTTGAATTATCCGTCGTTCTAGTTGTTTCCCAGGTGGAAGGTGTGTGTTGGTGGAGGTCTCAGAAGTGATGTCCTTCAGAGATTTGGTAGAGCTATTTTAGGTTGTATTTAATCTAATGATTATTTTTGACCTGTTCACCATCGAACCATTTCCCAGAGAAGTATACTGGGCGTAGAATCAACACCCCTAGAAAAAGCCTGATTTGAGATGATCCCAGGTAATTTACAGGGATAAAAATGTCCTTGGCTTGCTGCGTCCAGATCCCTCGGCAGGCAACGTAGCGGTGACTGGCTAGTGTTTGTTTCTAGTTTTGAGTCGGTTGATCCACTTCCATCTCTGACAAGTGGAAGCCGAAGGGGGGGAAGGGAGGGGTGTGCACTCCACATCATATACGCGCGGGCCGGAGGGGTCCGGGCGCGGCCGGCCAAAGTAGTAGGCCCCATGGTTGCCCACTTGTAGATTAACCCGTTGGTTGGGTTTAAAGACTGTCTGTCTGTAGGGTTAGGGTTAGGTATGGTTTTTAGAATGGTTAAGCTTAGGTTTAGGGTAAGGTATAGGGTTAGGGGTTAGGGTTAGGTTTTGAATATAATTGTGTTTCGTTTCAACTAGTTACTTTTATGGTGCACAGGCCTATCTCCTGTTTATCCCTCCCATTTCTGATGATCTAATATAATAGGTGTAGTACTTAAAAAGGCCCGTAGATGTCCTCCTAGGATCATAAATTAAACTGAGGTACGCTCCAAGTTGCCTCTTTTTCTGGGTGGCAGTGCAGAAGTCGATGTGGTGAGATTCATTCAACCATAGTGTTGTTAAATATGAACATAAACGCCATATTGTGCATTAAATTGTTTTATTGTTTTGTTAAAGGAAAAACCTAAAAGAGGAAGTGCCAAACTAAAACCAAACAAACCATAAATATATAGAGAGTAAAAATAAAATATGAATACAACCATGTTCTTCTCCATCCATTTTCCTGTCTGTTAAAACCCATTTTCTAAAACCTCTCGTTCAGGCCATTTGGCGTTATTGTCTGTAGGTGCTGGATCCACTCCCGTTCTACCCTCTTTCGCTGCCCACAGGTCCAGCCTATATGTGACTGTAACCCTGATATGGTAAGGTGAGTGATGGGGTGCTCCTGGAAGTGGGTTATGATTACCGTTTGTAGGTGTGCCCTTTTAATGTTATACAGGTGTTGTTTGAGTCTGGTTTCTATGGTGTTTTGTTTCTCCAATGTATTGTTTATTGCAAAGTGTACATGTAATACATGATATAAATGGTTAGGGTTAGGGGGGGGGCTAGGGTTAGGGGGTTAGGGGTAGGGGTTAGGGGTAGGGGTAGGGTTAGTTTCTAGTTTTGAGTCGGTTGATCCACTTCCATCTCTGAGACGTGGAAGCCGAAGGGTTGGGGGTTAAGGGTTTTAGGGTTAGGGGTTAAGGGTTTTAGGGTTAGGGGGGGGGGGTAGGGTTAGGGGGGGCTAGGGTTAGGGTGTTGGGGTTAGGGGTAGGGGTTAGTTTATAGTTTTGAGTCGGTTGATCCACTTCCATCTCTGACACGTGGAAGCCGAAGGGGGGGAAGGGAGGGGTTAGGGTTAGATGGTTAGGGGCTAAGGGTTGGGGGCTAAGGGTTGGGGGCTAAGGGTTGGGGGCTAAGGGTTGGGGGCTAAGGGTTGGGGGTTAAGGGTTGGGGGTTAAGGGTTTTAGGGTTAGGGGTTTAGGGTTTTAGGGTTAAGGGTGGGTTAGGGTTAGGGGGGGCTAGGGTTAGGGTGTTGGGGTTAGGGGTAGGGGTTAGTTTCTAGTTTTGAGTCGGTTGATCCACTTCCATCTCTGACACGTGGAAGCCGAAGGGGGGGAAGGGAGGGGTTAGGGTTAGAGCGTTAGGGGCTAAGGGTTGGGGGCTAAGGTTTGGGGGTTAAGGTTTGGGGGCTAAGGGTTGGGGGTTAAGGGTTGGGGGTTAGGGGGTAAGGTTTACGGTGTTGGGGTTAGAATGGTTAAGGGTTGGGGTTAGAATGGTTAAGGGTTGGGGTTAGAATGGTTAAGGGTTGGGGTTAGAATGGTTAAGGGTTGGGGTTAGAATGGTTAAGGGTTGGGGTTAGAATGGTTAAGGGTTAGAATGGTTAAGGGTTGGGGGTTAAGGGTTGGGGGTTAGGGGGTAAGGGTTAGGGTGTTGGGGTTAGAATGGTTAAGGGTTGGGGGTTAGAATGGTTGGGGGTTAGAATGGTTAAGGGTTAAGGGTTGGGGGTTAGAATGGTTAAGGGTTAAGGGTTGGGGGATAGAATGGTTAAGGGTTAAGGGTTGGGGGTTAGAATGGTTACGGGTTAAGGGTTGGGGGTTAGAATGGTTACGGGTTAAGGGTTGGGGGTTAGAATGGTTAAGGGTTGGGCGTTAGAATGGTTGGGGGTTACGGGTTGGGGATTAAGGGTTAGGGGTTAAGGGTTATAGGGTTAGGGGGTAAGGGTTAGGTTTTAAATATAATTGTGTTTCGTTTCAACTGGTTAGGCCTGTGCACCGTAAAACTATCTCCTGTTTATCCCTCCCATTTCTGATGATCTAATATAATAGTAGGTGTAGTACTTAAAAAGGCCCGTAGATGTCCTCCTAGGATCATAAATTAAACTGAGGTACGCTCCAAGTTGCCTCTTTTTCTGGGTGGCAGTGCAGAAGTCGATGTGGTGAGATTCATTCAACCATAGTGTTGTTAAATATGAACATAAACGCCATATTGTGCATTAAATTGTTTTATTGTTTTGTTAAAGGAAAAACCTAAAAGAGGAAGTGCCAAACTAAAACCAAACAAACCATAAATATATAGAGAGTAAAAATAAAATATGAATAAAACCATGTTCTTCTCCATCCATTTTCCTGTCTAAAACCCATTTTCTAAAACCTCTCGTTCAGGCCATTTGTCGTTATTGTCTGTAGGTGCTGGATCCACTCCCGTTCTACCCTCTTTCGCTGCCCACAGGTCCAGCCTATATGTGACTGTAACCCTGATATGGTAAGGTGAGTGATGGGGTGCTCCTGGAAGTGGGTTATGAGTTCCGTTTGTAGGTGTGCCCTTTTAATGTTATACAGGTGTTGTTTGAGTCTGGTTTCTATGGTGTGTTTGGTTTCTCCAATGTATTGTTTATTGCAAAGTGTACATGTAATGATATAAATGGTGTTATGTGTGTTCAATTAATAGGATTCTTGTACTGGTGCTGATGTGTGGCTGTGTATATTTGTAATGAACTTTATCTGTCGAAAATGGAAATTATGAGGTTTGAGGTCTTGTGGTGGCTTACTACTGAATCTTGCTTTGGTGAGGAGGTCCTTTAAGTTTTTGTTCTTTCTAAATGCTGAAATGATTCTGTATGGTTTGAGTGGTATGTAAGTGTGCTGAACTGTAGAGAAGTTGTGTTTGATTGATTGATGTAGGGGTCTAATTCTATGTGAAAATGTGGTTACTAGGGGGATGATAATTGTCTGTTGATTGACTATTGATGACAAGGGAGAAGAGACAGGAAGTGTTTTGGTTTAGTGATTGGTGCAGATCACTTTCCATAGGGGGGTCAGGATTAGTGTGAGGGAGGGGAGATAGGATGAGAACCCTGGTTAGGGTGATGGTACACATTTAGGGTTAGGCGTGGGGTTTGGGGAGGGGTTAAGGTTAGGAGTAGGATTGAGGTTAAGGTTAAGAGGTGGATGATTTGCTGTGGTCTGGGTTAGGGGTTAGGTTTCTAGTTTTGAGTCTGTTGATCCACTTCCATCTCTGACACGTGGAAGCCGAAGGGGGGGGAAGGGAGGGGTGTGCACTCCACATCATATACGCGCGGGCCGGAGGGGTCCGGGCGCGGCCGGCCAAAGTAGTAGGCCCCATGGTTGCCCACTTGTAGATTAACCCGTTGGTTGGGTTTAAAGACTGTCTGTCTGTAGGGTTAGGTATGTTTTTTTTAGAATGGTTAAGCTTAGGTTTAGGGTAAGGTTAGGTTAGGGGGTTAAGGGTTAGGGGTTAAGGGTTAGGGGTTAAGGGTTTGGGGTTAAGGGTTGGGGGTTAGAATGGTTAAGGGTTGGGGGTTAGAACGGTTGGGGGTTAGAACGGTTGGGGGTTAGAAGGGTTGGGGGTTAAGGGTTGGGGGTTAAGGGTTGGGGGTTAAGGGTTGGGGGTTAAGGGTTTGGGGGTTAAGGGTTGGGGGTTAAGGGTTGGGGGTTAAGGGTTTGGGGTTAAGGGTTGGGGGTTAGAATGGTTGGGGGTTAGAATGGTTGGGGGTTAAGGGTTGGGGGTTAAGGGTTGGGGGTTGGGGGTTAGAATGGTTACGGGTTGGAGGTTAGAATGGTTACGGGTTGGGGGTTAGAATGGTTACGGGTTGGGGGTTAGAATGGTTACGGGTTGGGGGTTAGAATGGTTACGGGTTGGGGGTTAGAATGGTTACGGGTTGGGGGTTAGAATGCTTACGGGTTGGGGTTAAGGGTTGGGAGTGAAGGGTTGGGGGTTAAGGGTTGGGGGTTAGGGTTTTAGGGTTAGGGGGTAAGGGTTAGGGTTAGGTTTTGAATATAATTGTGTTTCGTTTCAACTAGTTAGTTTTACGTTGCACAGGCCTATCTCCTGTTTCTGATCTAATATAATAGGTGTAGTACTTAAAAAGGCCCGTAGATGTCCTCCTAGGATCATAAATTAAACTGAGGTACGCTCCAAGTTGCCTCTGGGTGGCAGTGCAGAAGTCGATGTGGTGAGATTCATTCAACCATAGTGTTGTTAAATATGAACATTAAATGGTTTTATTGTTTTGTTAAAGGAAAGGAAAAACCTAAAAGAGGAAGTGCCAAACTAAAACCAAACAAACCATAAATATATAGAGAGTAAAAATAAAATATGAATAAAACCATGTTCTTCTCCATCCATTTTCCTGTCTAAAACCCATTTTCTAAAACCTCTCGTTCAGGCCATTTGGCGTTATTGTCTGTAGGTGCTGGATCCACTCCCGTTCTACCCTCTTTCGCTGCCCACAGGTCCAGCCTATATGTGACTGTAACCCTGATATGGTAAGGTGAGTGATGGGGTGCTCCTGGAAGTGGGTTATGAGTTCCGTTTGTAGGTGTGCCCTTTTAATGTTATACAGGTGTTGTTTGAGTCTGGTTTCTATGGTGTTTGGTTTCTCCAATGTATTGTTTATTGCAAAGTGTACATGTAATGAATGATATAAATGGTTAGGGTTAGAGGGTTAGGGGGGGGCTAGGGTTAGGGGGTTAGGGGTAGGGGTTAGGGGTAGGGGTAGGGTTAGTTTCTAGTTTTGAGTCGGTTGATCCACTTCCATCTCTGACACGTGGAAGCCGAAGGGTTGGGGGTTAAGGGTTGGGGGTTAAGGGTTTTAGGGTTAGGGGTTAAGGGTTTTAGGGTTAGGGGGGGGCTAGGGTTAGGGTTAGGGGGGGCTAGGGTTAGGGTGTTGGGGTTAGGGGTAGGGGTTAGTTTCTAGTTTTGAGTCGGTTGATCCACTTCCATCTCTGACTGGTGGAAGCCGAAGGGGGGGAAGGGAGGGGTTAGGGTTAGATGGTTAGGGGCTAAGGGTTGGGGGCTAAGGGTTGGGGGATAAGGGTTGGGGGCTAAGGGTTGGGGGCTAAGGGTTGGGGGCTAAGGTTTGGGGGCTAAGGTTTGGGGGCTAAGGTTTGGGGGTTAAGGGTTGGGGGTTAAGGGTTTTAGGGTTGGGGGTTAAGGGTTTTAGGGTTAGGGGTTAAGGGTTTTAGGGTTAGGGGGGGTTAGGGTTAGGGGGGGGCTAGGGTTAGGGTGTTGGGGTTAGGGGTAGGGGTTAGTTTCTAGTTTTGAGTCGGTTGATCCACTTCCATCTCTGACACGTGGAAGCCGAAGGGGGGGAAGGGAGGGGTTAGGGTTAGAGGGTTAGAGGGTTAGGGGCTAAGGGTTAGGGGCTAAGGGTTTGGGGCTAAGGGTTGGGGGCTAAGGGTTGGGGGCTAAGGGTTGGGGGCTAAGGGTTGGGGGCTAAGGGTTGGGGGCTAAGGTTTGGGGGTTAAGGGTTGGGGGTTAAGGGTTTTAGGGTTAGGGGTTAAGGGGTTTAGGGTTAGGGGGTGTTAGGGTTAGGGGGGGGCTAGGGTTAGGGTGTTGGGGTTAGGGGTAGGGTTAGTTTCTAGTTTTGAGTCGGTTGATCCACTTCCATCTCTGACACGTGGAAGCCGAAGGGGGGGTTAAGGGTTTTAGGGTTAGGGTTAGGGTTAGGGGGTTGGGGTTAGGCCCCATGGTTGCCCACTTGTAGATTAACCCGTTGGTTGGGTTTAAAGACTGTCTGTCTGTAGGGTTAGGTATGTTTTTTTTAGAATAGTTAAGCTTAGGTTTAGGGTAAGGTATAGGGTTAGGGGTTAAGGGTTAGGGTTAGGTTTTGAATATAATTGTGTTTCGTTTCAACTAGTTAGTTTTACGTTGCACAGGCCTATCTCCTGTTTCTGATCTAATATAATAGGTGTAGTACTTAAAAAGGCCCGTAGATGTCCTCCTAGGATCATAAATTAAACTGAGGTACGCTCCAAGTTGCCTCTTTTTCTGGGTGGCAGTGCAGAAGTCGATGTGGTGAGATTCATTCAACCATAGTGTTGTTAAATATGAACATAAACGCCATATTGTGCATTAAATGGTTTTATTGTTTTGTTAAAGGAAAGGAAAAACCTAAAAGAGGAAGTGCCAAACTAAAACCAAACAATTATTTATATAGCACTTCGTACATCAGCTGATATCTCAAAGTGCTGTACAGAAACCCAGCCTAAAACCCCAAACAGTAAAAATAGAGTATGAATCAAACCATGTTCTTCTCCATCCATTTTCCTGTCTGTTAAAACCCATTTTCTAAAACCTCTCGTTCAGGCCATTTGGCGTTATTGTCTGTAGGTGCTGGATCCACTCCCGTTCTACCCTCTTTCGCTGCCCACAGGTCCAGCCTATATGTGACTTTAGTAACCCTGATATGGTAAGGTGAGTGATGGGGTGCTCCTGGAAGTGGGTTATGAGTTCCGTTTGTAGGTGTGCCCTTTTAATGTTATACAGGTGTTGTTTGAGTCTGGTTTCTATGGTGTTTGGTTTCTCCAATGTATTGTTTATTGCAAAGTGTACATGTAATGAATGATATAAATGGTTAGGGTTAGGGGGGGGGGCTAGGGTTAGGGGGTTAGGGGTAGGGGGTTAGGGGTAGGGGTTAGGGGTAGGGGTAGGGTTAGTTTCTAGTTTTGAGTCGGTTGATCCACTTCCATCTCTGACACGTGGAAGCCGAAGGGTTGGGGGTTAAGGGTTTGGGGTTAAGGGTTTTAGGGTTAGGGGTTAAGGGTTTTAGGGTTAGGGGGGGGCTAGGGTTAGGGGGGGCTAGGGTTAGGGTGTTGGGGTTAGGGGTAGGGGTTAGTTTCTAGTTTTGAGTCGGTTGATCCACTTCCATCTCTGACACGTGGAAGCCGAAGGGGGGGAAGGGAGGGGTTAGGGTTAGATGGTTAGGGGCTAAGGGTTGGGGGCTAAGGGTTGGGGGCTAAGGGTTGGGGGCTAAGGGTTGGGGGCTAAGGGTTGGGGGCTAAGGTTTGGGGGTTAAGGGTTGGGGGTTAAGGGTTGGGGGTTAAGGGTTTTAGGGGTTAAGGGTTTTAGGGGTTAAGGGTTTTAGGGTTAGGGGGGGTTAGGGTTAGGGTTAGAGTGTTGGGGTTAGGGGTAGGGGTAGGGTTAGTTTCTAGTTTTGAGTCGGTTGATCCACTTCCATCTCTGACACGTGGAAGCCGAAGGGTTGGGGGTTAGGGTTTGGGGTTAAGGGTTTTAGGGTTAGGGGTTAAGGGTTTTAGGGTTAGGGGGGGCTAGGGTTAAGGTTAGGGGGGGCTAGGGTTAGGGTGTTGGGGTTAGGGGTAGGGGTTAGTTTCTAGTTTTGAGTCGGTTGATCCACTTCCATCTCTGACACGTGGAAGCCGAAGGGGGGGAAGGGAGGGGTTAGGGTTAGATGGTTAGGGGCTAAGGGTTGGGGGATAAGGGTTGGGGGATAAGGGTTGGGGGCTAAGGTTTGGGGGTTAAGGTTTGGGGGATAAGGGTTGGGGGTTAAGGGTTGGGGGTTAGGGGGTAAGGGTTAGGGTGTTGGGTTTAGAATGGTTAAGGGTTGGGGTTAGAATGGTTAGAATGGTTAAGGGTTGGGGTTAGAATGGTTAAGGGTTGGGGTTAGAATGGTTAAGGGTTGGGGTTAGAATGGTTAAGGGTTAGAATGGTTAAGGGTTGGGGGTTAAGGGTTGGGGGTTAAGGGTTGGGGGTTAAGGGTTGGGGGTTAGGGGGTAAGGGTTATGGTGTTGGGGTTAGAATGGTTAAGGGTTGGGGGTTGGGGGTTAGAATGGTTGGGGGTTAGAATGGTTAAGGGTTGGAGGTTAGAATGGTTAAGGGTTAAGGGTTGGGGGTTAGAATGGTTAAGGGTTGGGGGTTAGAATGGTTACAGGTTAAGGGTTGGGGGTTAGAATGGTTAAGAGTTAAGGGTTGGGCGTTAGAATGGTTGGGGGTTACGGGTTGGGGATTAAGGGTTAGGGGTTAAGGGTTATAAGGTTAGGGGGTAAGGGTTAGGGTTAGGTTTTGAATATAATTGTGTTTCGTTTCAACTGGTTAGGCCTGTGCACCGTAAAACTATCTCCTGTTTATCCCTCCCATTTCTGATGATCTAATATAATAGTAGGTGTAGTACTTAAAAAGGCCCGTAGATGTCCTCCTAGGATCATAAATTAAACTGAGGTACGCTCCAAGTTGCCTCTTTTTCTGGGTGGCAGTGCAGAAGTCGATGTGGTGAGATTCATTCAACCATAGTGTTGTTAAATATGAACATAAACGCCATATTGTGCATTAAATGGTTTTATTGTTTTGTTAAAGGAAAAACCTAAAAGAGGAAGTGCCAAACTAAAACCAAACAAACCATAAATATATAGAGAGTAAAAATAAAATATGAATAAAACCATGTTCTTCTCCATCAATTTTCCTGTCTAAAACCCATTTTCTAAAACCTCTCGTTCAGGCCATTTGGCGTTATTGTCTGTAGGTGCTGGATCCACTCCCGTTCTACCCTCTTTCGCTGCCCACAGGTCCAGCCTATATGTGACTGTAACCCTGATATGGTAAGGTGAGTGATGGGGTGCTCCTGGAAGTGGGTTATGAGTTCCGTTTGTAGGTGTGCCCTTTTAATGTTATACAGGTGTTGTTTGAGTCTGGTTTCTATGGTGTGTTTGGTTTCTCCAATGTATTGTTTATTGCAAAGTGTACATGTAATGATATAAATGGTTTTATGTGTGTTCAATTAATAGGATTCTTGTACTGGTGCTGATGTGTGGCTGTGTATATTTGTAATGAACTTTATCTGTCGAAAATGGAAATTATGAGGTTTGAGGTCTTGTGGTGGCTTACTACTGAATCTTGCTTTGGTGAGGAGGTCCTTTAAGTTTTTGTTCTTTCTAAATGCTGAAATGATTCTGTATGGTTTGAGTGGTATGTAAGTGTGCTGAACTGTAGAGAAGTTGTGTTTGATTGATTGATGTAGGGGTCTAATTCTATGTGAAAATGTGGTTACTAGGGGGATGATAATTGTCTGTTGATTGACTATTGATGACAAGGGAGAAGAGACAGGAAGTGTTTTGGTTTAGTGATTGGTGCAGATCACTTTCCATAGGGGGGTCAGGATTAGTGTGAGGGAGGGGAGCTAGGATGAGAACCCTGGTTAGGGTGATGGTACACATTTAGGGTTAGGCGTGGGGTTAAGGGAAAGGTTTGGGGAGGGGTTAAGGTTAGGAGTAGGATTGAGGTTAAGGTTAAGAGGTGGATGATTTGCTGTGGTCTGGGTTAGGGTTAGGGGTTAGGTTTCTAGTTTTGAGTCTGTTGATCCACTTCCATCTCTGACACGTGGAAGCCGAAGGAGGGGGAAGGGAGGGGTGTGCACTCCACATCATATACGCGCGGGCCGGAGGGGTCCGGGCGCGGCCGGCCAAAGTAGTAGGCCCCATGGTTGCCCACTTGTAGATTAACCCGTTGGTTGGGTTTAAAGACTGTCTGTCTGTAGGGTTAGGTATGTTTTTTTTAGAATAGTTAAGCTTAGGTTTAGGGTAAGGTATAGGGTTAGGGGCTTAAGGGTTAGGGGTTAAGGGTTAGGGGTTAAGGGTTTGGGGTAAGGGTTGGGGGTTAGAATGGTTAAGGGTTGGGGGTTAGAACGGTAGGGGGTTAGAACGGTAGGGGGTTAGAACGGCTGGGGGTTAGAATGGTTGGGGGTTAGAATGGTTGGGGGTTAAGGGTTGGGGGTTAAGGGTTTGGGGTTAAGGGTTGGGGGTTAGAATGGTTGGGGGTTAGAATGGTTGGGGGTTAGAATGGTTGGGGGTTGGGGTTAGAATGGTTACGGGTTGGGGGTTAGAATGGTTACGGGTTGGGGGTTAGAATGGTTACGGGTTGGGGGTTAGAATGGTTACGGGTTGGGGGTTAGAATGGTTACGGGTTGGGGGTTAGAATGGTTGGGGGTTGGGGGTTAAGGGTTGGGGGTTAAGGGTTGGGGGTTAGAATGGTTACGGGTTGGGGGTTAGAATGGTTACGGGTTGGGGGTTAGAATGGTTACGGGTTGGGGGTTAAGGGTTGGGGGTTAAGGGTTGGGGGTTAAGGGTTTGGGGTTAAGGGTTGGGGGTTAGAATGGTTAAGGGTTGGGGGTTAGAATGGTTACGGGTTGGGGGTTAAGGGTTGGGGGTTAAGGGTTGGGGGTTAGAATGGTTAAGGGTTGGGGTTAAGGGTTGGGGGTTAGAATGGTTGGGGGTTAGAATGGTTGGGGGTTGGGGGTTAAGGGTTGGGGGTTAGAATGGTTACGGGTTGGGGTTTAGAATGGTTACGGGTTGGGGGTTAGAATGGTTACGGGTTGGGGGTTAGAATGGTTAAGGGTTGGGGGTTAAGGGTTGGGGGTTAAGGGTTTGGGGTTAAGGGTTTTAGGGTCAGGGGGGGGCTAGGGTTAGGGTTAGGGAGGGCTAGGGTTAGGGTGTTGGGGTTAGGGGTAGGGGTTAGTTTCTAGTTTTGAGTCGATTGATCCACTTCCATCTCTGACACGTGGAAGCCGAAGGGTTGGGGGTTAAGGGTTTGGGGTTAAGGGTTTTAGGGTTAGGGGTTAAGGGTTTTAGGGTTAGGGGGGGGCTAGGGTTAGGGTTAGGGAGGGCTAGGGTTAGGGTGTTGGGGTTAGGGGTAGGGGTTAGTTTCTAGTTTTGAGTCGGTTGATCCACTTCCATCTCTGACACGTGGAAGCCGAAGGGGGGGAAGGGAGGGGTTAGGGTTAGAGGGTTAGGGGCTAAGGGTTAGGGGCTAAGGGTTGGGGGCTAAGGGTTGGGGGCTAAGGGTTGGGGGCTAAGGTTTGGGGGATAAGGGTTTGGGTTTTAGGGTTAGGGGGGGCTAGGGTTAGGGTTAGGGAGGGCTAGGGTTAGGGTGTTGGGGTTAGGGGTAGGGGTTAGTTTCTAGTTTTGAGTCGGTTGATCCACTTCCATCTCTGACACGTGGAAGCCGAAGGGTTGGGGGTTAAGGGTTGGGGGTTAAGGGTTTGGGGTTAAGGGTTTTAGGGTTAGGGGTTAAGGGTTTTAGGGTTAGGGAGTGGCTAGGGTTAGGGTTAGGGGGGGGCTAGGGTTAGGGTGTTGGGGTTAGGGGTAGGGGTTAGTTTCTAGTTTTGAGTCGGTTGATCCACTTCCATCTCTGACACGTGGAAGCCGAAGGGGGGGAAGGGAGGGGTTAGGGTTAGAGGGTTAGGGGCTAAGATTTGGGGGCTAAGGGTTGGGGGCTAAGGGTTGGGGGCTAAGGGTTGGGGGCTAAGGTTTGGGGGCTAAGGTTTGGGGGTTAAGGGTTTTAGGGTTAGGGGTTAAGGGTTTTAGGGTTAGGGGGGGTTATGGTTAGGGTGTTGGGGTTAGGGGTAGGGGTTAGTTTCTAGTTTTGAGTCGCTTGATCCACTTCCATCTCTGACACGTGGAAGCCGAAGGGGGGGAAGGGAGGGGTTAGGGTTAGAGGGTTGAAGGGCTAAGGGTTGGGGGCTAAGGTTTGGGGGCTAAGGTTTGGGGGCTAAGGGTTGGGGGTTAAGGGTTGGGGGTTAAGGGTTTTAGGGTTAGGGGTTAAGGGTTTTAGGGTTAGGGGGGGTTAGGGTTAGGGGGGGCTAGGGTTAGGGTGTTGGGGTTAGGGGTAGGGGTTAGTTTCTAGTTTTGAGTCGCTTGATCCACTTCCATCTCTGACACGTGGAAGCCGAAGGGGGGGAAGGGAGGGGTTAGGGTTAGAGGGTTAGGGGCTAAGGTTTGGGGGCTAAGGTTTGGGGGCTAAGGTTTGGGGGCTAAGGTTTGGGGGCTAAGGGTTGGGGGTTAAGGGTTTTAGGGTTAGGGGTTAAGGGTTTTAGTGTTAGGGGGGGTTAGGGTTAGGGGGGGGTTAGGGTGTTGGGGTTAGGGGTAGGGGTTAGTTTCTAGTTTTGAGTCGGTTGATCCACTTCCATCTCTGACACGTGGAAGCCGAAGGGGGGGAAGGGAGGGGTTAGGGTTAGAGGGTTAGAGGGTTAGGGGCTAAGGGTTAGGGGCTAAGGGTTTGGGGGCTAAGGGTTGGGGGCTAAGGGTTGGGGGCTAAGGTTTGGGGGATAAGGGTTGGGGGTTAAGGGTTGGGGGTTAGGGGGTAAGGGTTAGGGTGTTGGGGTTAGAATGGTTAAGGGTTGGGGTTAGAATGGTTAAGGGTTGGGGTTAGAATGGTTAAGGGTTGGGTTTAGAATGGTTAAGGGTTGGGGTTAGAATGGTTAAGGGTTGGGGTTAGAATGGTTAAGGGTTGGGGGTTAAGGGTTGGGGGTTAGGGTGTAAGGGTTAGGGTGTTGGGGTTAGAATGGTTAAGGGTTGGGGGTTAGAATGGTTGGGGGTTAGAATGGTTAAGGGTTAAGGGTTGGGGGTTAGAATGGTTAAGGGTTAAGGGTTGGGGGTTAGAATGGTTACAGGTTAACGGTTGGGGGTTAGAATGGTTAAGGGTTAAGGGTTGGGCGTTAGAATGGTTGGGGGTTACGGGTTGGGGGTTAAGGGTTATAGGGTTAGGGGGTAAGGGTTAGGGTTAGGTTTTGAATATAATTGTGTTTCGTTTCAACTGGTTAGTTTTACGGTGCACAGGCCTATCTTCTGTTTATCCCTCCCATTTCTGATGATCTAATGTAATAGTAGGTGTAGTACTTAAAAAGGCCCGTAGATGTCCTCCTAGGATCATAAATTAAACTGAGGTACGCTCCAAGTTGCCTCTTTTTCTGGGTGGCAGTGCAGAAGTCGATGTGGTGAGATTCATTCAACCATAGTGTTGTTAAATATGAACATAAACGCCATATTGTGCATTAAATGGATTTATTGTTTTGTTAAAGGAAAAACCTAAAAGAGGAAGTGCCAAACTAAAACCAAACAAACCATAAATATATAGAGAGTAAAAATAAAATATGAATACAACCATGTTCTTCTCCATCCATTTTCCTGTCTGTTAAAACCCATTTTCTAAAACCTCTCGTTCAGGCCATTTGGCGTTATTGTCTGTAGGTGCTGGATCCACTCCCGTTCTACCCTCTTTCGCTGCCCACAGGTCCAGCCTATATGTGACCGAAACCCTGATATGGTAAGGTGAGTGATGGGGTGCTCCTGGAAGTGGGTTATGATTACCGTTTGTAGGTGTGCCCTTTTAATGTTATACAGGTGTTGTTTGAGTCTGGTTTCTATGGTGTTTTGTTTCTCCAATGTATTGTTTATTGCAAAGTGTACATGTAATACATGATATAAATGGTTAGGGTTAGAGGGTTAGGGGGGGGGGGGGGGGCTAGGGTTAGGGGGTTAGGGGTAGGGGTTAGGGGTAGGGTTAGTTTCTAGTTTTGAGTCGGTTGATCCACTTCCATCTCTGACACGTGGAAGCCGAAGGGTTGGGGGTTAAGGGTTGGGGGTTAAGGGTTTTAGGGTTAGGGGTTAAGGGTTTTAGGGTTAGGGGGGGGGCTAGGGTTAGGGTTAGGGGGGGCTAGGGTTAGGGTGTTGGGGTTAGGGGTAGGGGTTAGTTTCTAGTTTTGAGTCGGTTGATCCACTTCCATCTCTGACACGTGGAAGCCGAAGGGGGGGAAGGGAGGGGTTAGGGTTAGATGGTTAGGGGCTAAGGGTTGGGGGCTAAGGGTTGGGGGCTAAGGGTTGGGGGCTAAGGTTTGGGGGTTAAGGTTTGGGGGTTAAGGGTTGGGGGTTAAGGGTTGGGGGTTAAGGGTTTTAGGGTTTTGGGGGTTTAGGGTTTTAGGGTTAAGGGGGGGTTAGGGTTAGGGGGGGCTAGGGTTAGGGTGTTGGGGTTAGGGGTAGGGGTTAGTTTCTAGTTTTGAGTCGGTTGATCCACTTCCATCTCTGACACGTGGAAGCCGAAGGGGGGGAAGGGAGGGGTTAGGGTTAGAGGGTTAGAGGGTTGGGGGCTAAGGGTTGGGGGCTAAGGGTTGGGGGCTAAGGGTTGGGGGTTAGGGTGTTGGGGTTAGAATGGTTAAGGGTTGGGGTTAGAATGGTTAAGGGTTGGGGTTAGAATGGTTAAGGGTTGGGGTTAGAATGGTTAAGGGTTGGGGTTAGAATGGTTAAGGGTTGGGGGTTAAGGGTTGAGGGTTAGGGGGTAAGGGTTAGGGTGTTGGGGTTAGAATGGTTAAGGGTTGGGGGTTAGAATGGTTAAGGGTTGGGGGTTAGAATGGTTAAGGGTTGGGGGTTAGAATGGTTAAGGGTTAAGGGTTGGGGGTTAGAATGGTTAAGGGTTAAGGGTTGGGGGTTAGAAGGGTTGAGGGTTAAGGGTTGGGGGTTAGAATGGTTACGGGTTGGGGTTAGAATGGTTGGGGGTTAGAATGTTTGGGGGTTAAGGGTTGGGGGTTAAGGGTTGGGGTTAAGGGTTGGGGTTAAGGGTTGGGGGTTAGAATGGTTGGGGGTTAGAATGGTTGGGGGTTGGGGGTTAAGGGTTGGTGGTTAAGGGTTGGGGTTAAGGGTTGGGGGTCAAGGGTTTGGGGTTAAGGGTTGGGGGTTAGAATGGTTAAGGGTTGGGGGTTAGAATGGTTACGGGTTGTGGGTTAAGGGTTGGGGGTTAAGGGTTGGGGGTTAAGGGTTGGGGGTTAGAATGGTTGAGGGTTGGGGTTAAGGGTTGGGCTTAAGGGTTGGGGGTTAGAATGGTTGGGGGTTAGAATGGTTGGGGGTTGGGGGTTAAGGGTTGGGGGTTAAGGGTTGGGGGTTAGAATGGTTACGGGTTGGGGGTTAGAATGGTTACGGGTTGGAGGTTAGAATGGTTACGGGTTGGGGGTTAGAATGGTTAAGGGTTGGGGGTTAAGGGTTTGGGGTTAAGGGTTTTAGGGTTAGGGGTTAAGGGTTTTAGGGTTAGGGGGGTTAGGGTTAGGTGGGGACTAGGGTTAGGGTGTTGGGGTTAGGGGTAGGGGTTAGTTTCTAGTTTTGAGTCGGTTGATCCACTTCCATCTCTGACACGTGGAAGCCGAAGGGTTGGGGGTTAAGGGTTGGGGGTTAAGGGTTTTAGGGTTAGGGGTGTTAGGGTTAGGGGTTTTAGGGTTAGGGGGGGTTAGGGTTAGGGGGGGGGGCTAGGGTTAGGGTGATGGGGTTAGGGGTAGGGGTTAGTTTCTAGTTTTGAGTCGGTTGATCCACTTCCATCTCTAACACGTGGAAGCCGAAGGGGGGGAAGGGAGGGGTTAGGGTTAGAGGGTTAGGGGCTAAGGGTTGGGGGCTAAGGTTTGGGGGCTAAGGGTTGGGGGTTAAGGGTTTTAGGGTTAGGGGTTAAGGGTTTTAGGGTTGGGGGGGCTAGGGTTAGGGTTAGGGGGGGGCTAGGGTTAGGGTGTTGGGGTTAGGGGTAGGGGTTAGTTTCTAGTTTTGAGTCGGTTGATCCACTTCCATCTCTGACACGTGGAAGCCGAAGGGGGGGAAGGGAGGGGTTAGGGTTAGAGGGTTGGGGGCTAAGGGTTGGGGGCTAAGGTTTGGGGGCTAAGGTTTGGGGGCTAAGGGTTGGGGGTTAAGGGTTTTAGGGTTAGGGGTTAAGGGTTTTAGGGTTAGGGGTTAAGGGTTTTAGGGTTAGGGGGGGTTAGGGTTAGGGGGGGGCTAGGGTTAGGGTGTTGGGGTTAGGGGTAGGGGTTAGTTTCTAGTTTTGAGTCGGTTGATCCACTTCCATCTCTGACACGTGGAAGCCGAAGGGGGGGAAGGGAGGGGTTAGGGTTAGATGGTTAGGGGCTAAGGGTTGGGGGCTAAGGGTTGGGGGCTAAGGTTTGGGGGTTAAGGGTTGGGGGTTAAGGGTTTTAGGGTTAGGGGTTTAGGGGGGGTTAGGGTTAGGGGGGGCTAGGGTTAGGGTGTTGGGGTTAGGGGTAGGGGTTAGTTTCTAGTTTTGAGTTGGTTGATCCACTTCCATCACTGACACGTGGAAGCCGAAGGGGGGGAAGGGAGGGGTTAGGGTTAGAGCGTTAGGGGCTAAGGGTTGGGGGCTAAGGTTTGGGGGTTAAGGTTTGGGGGATAAGGGTTGGGGGTTAAGGGTTGGGGGTTAGGGGGTAAGGTTTAGGGTGTTGGGGTTAGAATGGTTAAGGGTTGGGTTTAGAATGGTTAAGGGTTGGGGTTAGAATGGTTAAGGGTTGGGGTTAGAATGGTTAAGGGTTGGGGTTAGAATGGTTAAGGGTTGGGGTTAGAATGGTTAAGGGTTGGGGTTAGAATGGTTAAGGGTTAGAATGGTTAAGGGTTAGAATGGTTAAGGGTTGGGGGTTAAGGGTTGGGGGTTAGGGGGTAAGGGTTAGGGTGTTGGGGTTAGAATGGTTAAGGGTTGGGGGTTAGAATGGTTGGGGGTTAGAATGGTTAAGGGTTAAGGGTTGGGGGTTAGAATGGTTAAGGGTTAAGGGTTGGGGGTTAGAATGGTTAAGGGTTAAGGGTTGGGGGTTAGAATGGTTACGGGTTAAGGGTTGGGGGTTAGAATGGTTACGGGTTAAGGGTTGGGGGTTAGAATGGTTAAGGGTTGGGCGTTAGAATGGTTAAGGGTTAGAATGGTTAAGGGTTAGAATGGTTAAGGGTTGGGGGTTAAGGGTTGGGGGTTAGGGGGTAAGGGTTAGGGTGTTGGGGTTAGAATGGTTAAGGGTTGGGGGTTAGAATGGTTGGGGGTTAGAATGGTTAAGGGTTAAGGGTTGGGGGTTAGAATGGTTAAGGGTTAAGGGTTGGGGGTTAGAATGGTTAAGGGTTAAGGGTTGGGGGTTAGAATGGTTACGGGTTAAGGGTTGGGGGTTAGAATGGTTACGGGTTAAGGGTTGGGGGTTAGAATGGTTAAGGGTTGGGCGTTAGAATGGTTGGGGGTTACGGGTTGGGGATTAAGGGTTAGGGGTTAAGGGTTATAGGGTTAGGGGGTAAGGGTTAGGGTTAGGTTTTGAATATAATTGTGTTTCGTTTCAACTGGTTAGGCCTGTGCACCGTAAAACTATCTCCTGTTTATCCCTCCCATTTCTGATTATCTAATATAATAGTAGGTGTAGTACTTAAAAAGGCCCGTAGATGTCCTCCTAGGATCATAAATTAAACTGAGGTACGCTCCAAGTTGCCTCTTTTTCTGGGTGGCAGTGCAGAAGTCGATGTGGTGAGATTCATTCAACCATAGTGTTGTTAAGTATGAACATAAACGCCATATTGTGCATTAAATTGTTTTATTGTTTTGTTAAAGGAAAAACCTAAAAGAGGAAGTGCCAAACTAAAACCAAACAAACCATAAATATATAGAGAGTAAAAATAAAATATGAATACAACCATGTTCTTCTCCATCCATTTTCCTGTCTGTTAAAACCCATTTTCTAAAACCTCTCGTTCAGGCCATTTGGCGTTATTGTCTGTAGGTGCTGGATCCACTCCCGTTCTACCCTCTTTCGCTGCCCACAGGTCCAGCCTATATGTGACTGTAACCCTGATATGGTAAGGTGAGTGATGGG
>NC_048572.1:43695988-43718488 GCF_013265735.2 Oncorhynchus mykiss
CTTCTTCATGACTGCCGCCGTGTAGACCAGGTAAATGCGAATATTCTGGCCATCGTGGGTGATGGGAGCCGCTCTCGCTGCCTTAAGGAGACATCCTCCTTCTCCTGAAGGTAGTGGCATTTTACTACTATGGGTCTGGGCAGCTCCCCATTCTTCTGTGCGGACTGTATGCTTCTGTGCGCACGGTCAAGGGTGGGGGCATGATCGAGGCCTTTCCTGTAGCAGTTTAGCTATGTACAGGGTAGGCCGCATTCTGCCTACGGTCTCTAGTCCCTCTCTCAAAAATGTGACCGTTCCCCCGTGGCTGTCTGTTCTCAAGGTCCTCAACCTTGGAAGTGAGTTTGACAACCTCTAATGACAGCCAGGTGACTGGCTTGCTCTTCCAGTGTCACCACTTTATCAGAGTAATACTTGCCCCATCTTCCAGGCTAGTCAGACGGGTGTCATGTCTTGCCAAGTCTTCGTTAATGGAGTCAATCTTTATGTTGACCTTGGTGGCGAGAATAACTATTTGTGCAGATAGGTCAGTGGATAATGACTCCACCTTAGTCAGCACAGTCTGTTCAGATTTAATGATAGCCGCCATTACCATGTCTAGGTCGGGGTGGATCAGAGTCCGTGTCAGGTGAGCCCGAGGCTTCAGCAGAAGCCTGCTCCTTTGTGGCTCGCGGCCGTTGTCTCGACATTTTACGACTAAAAGGCCAAAAATGTCCTAAAAAAAAGTCAGATTAGTAAATTGGGTTCAATTTCAAATTAAATGTTACAAAATGAACACGGTGGGGGAGGTGTTGGTCAAGTATTAATAGTAAATTGTTCGCCCTGGATCTTAGCATTGAGAGAACGCGTCTTCACATGTTGCTGCTCACCAGCGTCCCCGAACAGAATTCTCTTGAGAGTTAAAATGGTTGGCATTGGATTGTGAGGCATTCTAGGTTGGGTGAACAAAAGGACTTGAGTTCCTGTAAGTTATCACAATCACACCATGAGTAATTAATCATGAAACATACACCACTGCCTTTCTTCTTCCCAGGGAGTTGTTTATTCCTAAATGAGAATCCAGCTGGCTATGTGGATTGGGACAGTATATCCGGAGAGAGCCATGATTCCGTGAAGCAGAGTATGTTACAGTCCCTGATGTCTCTGGAAGGCGATCCTCGCACTGAGCTCGTCTACTTTATTGTCCAGTAACCGAACATTAGTGAGTAATATACTCAGAAGTGGTGGATGGTGTGCACACCTCCTGAGTCGGACTAGAAGACCACTCCGGATCCAATTTATCCAATTCAGGACATTGGTATTTCTGGTCAAGTTACCGCCACTTCGTATCCAAAAGTTATTTCTGGCTGTATGTAACAACGCAAAAATATTCTGGGCTAATAATGTAAGAAATAAGACAGAAAAACAAAATTCTTCAAGTTTGCTTAAGATCTAAAAGCAGAGCTGCCATGTCTATCGGCGCCATCTTCGAAGGGCATGTATGTGGTAGGCCTATCTGGATTACAGTGCATTCGGAAAGAATTCAGACCAATTCACCTTTTCCACATTTTGTTACACTACAGCCCTATTTAAAAATGCATTAAATTACTTTGTTTCCTCAATCTACACACAATATCCCATAATGACAAAGCAAAAACAGCTTTTCAGAAATATTAGCAAAAAATTAAAAAGTAAAACAATCAAATTACTTATTTACATAAGTATTCAGACCCTTGCTAAAAGGGAGATGAAAGATCCCAGAAATGTTCCCAAAAGCTTATTTCTCTCAAATTTTTGGCACAAATTTGTTTACATTCCTGTTAGTGAGTGTTTCTCCCTTGTCAAGCTAATCCTTCCACCTGGCAGTCGTGGCATATCAAGAAGCTGATTAAACAGCATGATCATTACACAGGTGCAACTTGTGTTAGAGACAGTAAAAGGCCACTCTAAAATGTGCAGTTTTGTCACAGAATGCAATGCCACAGATGTCTCAAGTTTTGAGGGAGTGTGCAATTGGCATGCTGACACCGGAATATCCTCCAGAGCTCTTCCCGGAGAATTTCATGTTCTCTTTGGTACCATAAGCCACCTCCAATGTTGTTTTGGCAGTACGTACAACCGGCCTCATAACCACAGACCACACCAGCCCAGGACCTCCACATCTGGCTTCTTCACCTGTAGGATCGTCTGAGACCAGCCACCCGGACAGCTGATGAAACTGTGGGTTTGCACTTCCTAATAAGTTCTGCACAGACTGTCAGAAACCGTCTCAGTGAAGCTCGTCTGCGTGCTCGTCCTCACCAGGGTCTTTACGTGACTGCAGTTTGGCATCGTAACTGACTTCAGTGGACAAATGCTCACCTTCGATGGCCACTGGCACACTGGAGAAATGTGCTCTTCATGGATATATCCCGGTTTCAACTGTACCAGGCAGATGGCAGACGTTGGTGGCGGGGGGTTATGGAATGTTTTTTTAATTGTATTTTTTATTTAAACTTTTATTTAAGTAGGCAAGTCAGTTAAGAACAAATTCTTATTTACAATGACAGCCTACCCTGGCCAAACCCAGATATTGCTGTGCCAATTGTGCGCCTCCTTATGGGACTCCCAATCACGGCCGGATGTGATACAGCCTGGAATCGAACCAGGGACTGTATTGACACCTCTTGCACTGAGATGCAGTGCCTTAGACCACTGCAGGCATAAGCTACGGGCAACAAACACAATGGCAATTTGAGTGCACAGAGATACCGTGACAAGATCCTGAGGCCCATTGATGTGCCATTCATCCACCGCCATCACCTTATGTTTCAGCATAATAATGCACGGCCCCATGGCTCAAGGATCTGTACACAATTCCTGGAAGCTGAAAATGCCCCAGTTCTTCCATGGCCTGCATAATCACCAGAAATTTCCCCCATTGAGCATGCTAGGGATGCTCTGGATCGATGTGTACAACCAGCGTGTTCCAGTTCCCGGCAATATCCAGCAACTTTGTGCAGCCATTGAAGAGGAGTGAGACAAATGCTCCACAGGCCACAATCAACAGCCTGATCAACTCTATGTGAAGGGAATGTGTCTCACTGCATTAGCCAAATGGTTGTCACATCAGATACGGACTGGTTTTCTGAACCACGCCCTTACCTTGCTTTAAAGGTATATGTGCCTAATGAATGTATTTAATTTGACTGATTTCCTCATTTGAACTGTAACTCTGTAAAATCTTTTAAATTGTTGCATGTTGCATTTATATTTTTCTTCAGTGTAGCATGGCATTCTATTTGTCTATTTGCACGCTAACCAGACACTGACATGCACAGCTCTCTGGGTGAGGTTCTGTCTTCAAGTCTCCAGCGCTTGTTGAAGTCCCTTCCATCTATGTAATGTATTACAGGTTATGGACACGTGAAGTCAGGTGGCAGGAAGGGTGGAGTGCATGACAGTCCATCCTGGATATGACAGAGTTTGCCTCAACCCATGGGTCCAGCAGGTAGAGTTCAATAACTACAGCCAGATGAGAGATGCAGGAGGATGGCACTCTTCTCATGCCAGGGTTTCTAAACACTTGTGATATAGTGTTATTATATAGTAATCACCTTTTGTCCCTTCGGAGGTGTTTGCCAACGCCTGATGGGCATGGCAGCATAGATCAGGCACAGGCCCCTCTCGTCCCAGATACTGGCCACTGACTTACAGATCTGACCAAGCTCCTATAACAGAGGGAGGGAGAGAGACTGCCGCCATACAGTCATGGAAGCCAACAGTAAATACACGGTTGAGCATAGCTAATCAGAGATTATGATTCACAGCTAATTCACAAGGGACATGTGCCAGTATGGCACTGATTGGTTGACATTACTCACTCAGGCCCAGGAGTAGAACATCGGCACTGTGGAAGGGGGCACCTCCTTACAACATACAAGACAATATCAACAATGGTGGTTATGATAGGTGAATTCCAGGACAGAGAAGTGATAGTATTTTCACCTTTGACCAGATCAAATATGACCAACCTGATTCAAGTGTCCTCCATTACTCTGAAACAGGACTGGTGTCTGGCCACTGCATCCTTGTCTAGTGATAGGCCATCATTATTTTTGCCCTAGAAAATACACAATAATGTTGTTGGAATGTTGTTTTGGGTTAGCTAAAGGCCTCAAATGCTAGGTAGCTAGCTACCACCTAGCTTCCTAATGCTAGCTTCTGTAGCTAGCTTGAAACATTATTGAAAACAACTTGGCTACATTGAACTTCTCGTCAGGTTTGCTTGAATATTTGAGATAGTAAGCTAAGCAGGGATCTTACCTAGCCAGTTCGAGTTTAAACATTATTGGAAACAAGCTGGCTACATGAATCAAACATGTCATCAGGTTTGCTTGATTATTTAAGCTAGCTAGCCAGTTCGAGTTTAAACATAATCGATAGCAAGCTGGCTAACATTGCATCCTATCAAACCTGTCGTCAGGTGTAACATTAGCTATGCAAGTCTTCTTCTCTCTGACATATCACATTACACATTAGGGAGAGGCTATATATTTAGCTAGTTACATCACAGTATCATAGCTTGCCTGTCTCACTAGCATGATCAAATAATGTAGCTAACTAGCTAGCTATAACCAAAACGTACTCATTAACAACACACCAGTCTCAACTTTGCTGGTTGACAGCCCGCAGAAGTAGTAGCTAGCGTCAGATGTAGACTAATCTGTATCTGGCCATCTGCCAAAGATTATTGAACAACTTTATGAATGGCTATTTTTACTCGTATTTACAGAGTGGAATGTGCATTGCACCCCAATACTGCTGCTGTAGACTTGACAACATGGTCCACATGGTTCTGAGCAGGGTGCATTAATACACCGTGTTGTCTGTGGGCAATTGACCATCATAGGTAAAAGTAGGCACGTAAGTAATCCATACCCAACCCCCCACAAAAACTGTGGCGTATCCTTCATTCCGTGACATACAGTGTTGCCAACTACTCAGTAAGGAAAGTAGCTATTGGCTGTCCTAAAAGTCGCTAAATGACATCATCACCTAATTTGCGTAATTGGCTTGTGCATGTAATTGTGATGGACGCTGTAGGAGAGAGGAATAACGTCGTGGGAGAGACAAAAAGTGAGTAAAAAACACCCTAAATATGTTTAGAACTACAAATGAACTTTCTTCTGTCATTCTTGTTTTTTTTATGTCACAATTCCAACCCTCCTCCTTTTTCCGGGCTTGGGACCGGCAAAAGTGACCCAAAAGAGACACTGGCAGAGTTACTTAGTTTCTTATTTAATTTTCTTGTTTTTTACATTTACATCCCGCCCTGGCGGGATCAGCCAGCGACGGCTTCCCGCATATGCGCGATTCATTTGCAGTCTGGACGAGGAGGGGGGAACATCTCCTGCGTGAGGACTGGGACTCCTGTGAGTGCTTTGGGACGGGGTGGGGCCCATGGCAGCACTCGCTGCTCGTTGAGAAGAGTAAGAACGATACGTGCTTTCACGTCGGTCTCCAAAAGTCTTCAATAACACCAGAAAAAGTCATTAGATTTGTTGCTCGTCGTTTAAAAAAAAAGTGTCACTAGAAGGGTCTGAATACTCGCTAAATATAGCGACAAAGGCACTAAGTTGGCAACACTGGACATACCCATATTTCTAATTATCTCAGTTTGGACGAAAATGTCTTTATGACTCAAATTATCCTATTTACACCATGTAGTCAATTCTGACACTAGAATAAATGTTTCTGACTCATATTGATGCCACAAATATTTATGTTCTGCATTTCAAGAACAGTGGGAAAGTGGAGGGGGTGGTAGCAGAAAGAAGGCAACAGACAGGAAACTGGCACAGGCAGGGCTCAAACTGCCGTGGCCAAGGGTGTAGGCCTATACTGGAAGTGGTTCAGTCTGCAGTGCTGCCACTATACCAGACTCTTGTAAAACATACACCTACCTATATCTGACATAACTACAGACTCAAGAAAGTAAAGCCCTTAAAATAAACCAAATAATCTTAACTCTTGTGAACAAATAGATATAAGTGATTGTTTTCTCAAAATAGCTGTCATTGTAGGTTGATAAAGTGGGCAGAATAGTGCCTTGAGTTGCATGATTTGGCCTTTTGCCTCTATCTTAGTCATACTCACAAGAACTGACTGGACAGAAAGTGTGTTATATGCAGGGTCACTTATAGTAAGGATTTTCACATTTTCTCTTAATCATTCAACAGCGGTGCCCTGCTTTGCGGAATTGACAACGATTCAAGTTAAAAACAAGTTTTTAACCATGGTCCTTGTATATCAGTTAAAGTGCTAGATCTCAGTTTGAAGTGCTATGTATCATTATTACCTGCCTATTCTGCGGAAATACGGTAAAGCACATAACCATGGAATGCCCAATTCCCTTACACCAAGCAAACTGTTACTTGAGTCATTATGGTTCCATATAGAACCATGACCCTTCCCTAAGAAACCCTATTTTCTTAGTGTATATCTGCAACGCTCACTCTGCTGCACATTCCTGAGTAACCTGTTTTCAGCTGACTGCAAACCATTCCTGGGGAATCTTTTTATTCCCCTAGTGACGATAAATCATTGGTCTGTTAATGACTGAAGCCCCTGAAGTGCTCTGACATTTATCTCCATTTCCTTGTCCCATTAGCCTACACAGAATTGGGCTACTACATCATCAATAAGCTTCATCATGTGGACGATTCTGTCGGAAACAAGACCAGGCGGGCTTTCCTCTACTTGGCAGTGTTCCCGCTACTCGATGCCATGGTGAGTTGCGGCCTGCTGCCCGCTGGATTCTAGTTCCCTTTTAGCTTGGGAAATGCTTGACAGAGAGGCGGTGTTCTGACATTATGACCTATTACTCAGAATGCTCTGGGGTTTCCCCGAAGTACAGATCTAGGAACACCTTTCCTTCTCCCAATCCTAATCTTAATCATTAGTGGGTGAAATGCTAAACGGACCCAAGATCAGCGCCCAGGGGCAACTTCACCCTACTAGTTTAGTCCCTGGCTTGGGAAGTGCTTGACAGAGGTGGTGTTTTGTTTGACATTCCGACCTATCGCTGAGAACGTGCTACCTAGATAAAATATACAATATATCTTAAAACCACTTCAGCTTTTAATTAGCATATCTGTGTTACATTGTATAGGGTATCTAACAGCAGTGTTGGTGTAGGTCTACGTGTACTGTTATCTCCTATTTTTCCCAGTAGTATTAGTTATTTACTAAAAGTGTGAGTATATTTCTGTTTTTCTTTAACCCTGGATGAAGTGTTCTAGTTTATGTGCTACCCTGTAAAAAAATGTCACAGTATTACTGTTTAATCAAAAGTACATACTGAATACAGTAGATTACATTGCATTGTGGAAAAAATGCTACGTGAAACACAGTAACAGTTTACTTACTGTATTTATGAATATTCAAAATAGAATGCCACACTTAAAGAACACAGGCAACAAAATCAAAGCACATCCTCTGAAGCAAGAGAGAAAATGTTTTTGCAAATTGGTTAATTTGTTTGTGTTTTGTTATTTATATGCATTGCTTTGTTTGTGGCTGTGCTGTTTTATATTATAGAAAAAATATAGTCAGAAAGGCACAATACAAATAAATAAGGTTCCATTGTTAAAGGCCCACTCAGTGTTTTATATACACTGAGTGTACAGAACATTAGGAATACCTTTTACTGTAAGAGCTGTTTGGAAAAAACGCCTGAAATTTCAGCCTGTTTTTGTGGGATGGAGTTTTGACCTGCCTGGTGACATCACCGCTCCCAGACAGTCCTAATTCCTTGAGAAATTGCTAATTTTAATGGAAAACAATCACAGTAAGGTACTTAATTGTTACCCAGAAATGATTCGATATTGCGATAAAAACAGCTGCATTGGACCATTGAAGGTAAACCAAGCACACACACAAAATAGGAGCTACATGTAAAACGCAGGCCCTTTGTGGAAATGACTTAGCCTAAATTCAAACAACAGCCCCTATGTTTTGAGTGTTTTTAGCTGACTAGAAATTGAGTAATTCTTTAAGAAAGCAAGCGCATTATGATGAGCCAGTTTGAAAAGAGTCTAGTTGTCTTGCATTGTTGGTGGACCACTTAGTGAATATCGGCTCCTACAGCTATTCGTTGACTACTTGTTGTAATTAATACAATGTTTGTCATTGTTGTTACAATTAATTTGATGCATTATTATATACTGTATCTGTCCCTATTGAAATAGATAACGATGAATAATAAAAAATGATCCATGGTCTGTTTGTCCTCTGTTTCAGGCCTGGACACATGCCGGTATTCTACTGAAGCACAAACACAGCCTATTAGTGGGCTGTGCCTCCGTCTCTGATGTCATAGCTCAGGTAAGAATCAGTTATCAATGGGTCTATTCATGAATTGCATTTAATATACATATTGTCATAGTGATTCAGGAGGGTGCAAAGCAGAGTATAGGGAGAAGTATGGGCATTAGTTAATTTTGTACCGCATTGTGTAATCTAGTAGTATTTGTTTTTACTATTTGCATTTGCTTGACTCTGTGTGCCTCAAGTAAAAAAATCCTTATTTTATCATTGCAACTTAAAATTAAGGACTTATATTAGCAGATCCTTCTACTTGAGATGGCCTAGAGAAGTTGTACAGTGATCAAAAGTGAATGTGTCATTCTGATTCTCTGGTTAGGACATGTCAACATGTCTGCCTTTCTCTTTGTCTTCCTCTTAAAACCACACCAACATTTTATCTGCCTCTTCTTTCTGCACTTCCTACCATCCTCTCTCTCTCTCTATCCATCTTTCCCTCCAGATTGTCTTTGTGGCCATCTTGCTTCACAGTCATTTGGAGTGTCTGGAGCCTATGTTGATCCCCATCTTGTCCCTCTACATGGGGGCCCTGGTGCGCTTCACTATTGTAGGACTGGGCTACTACCGCAACATCCACGACAACATCCCAGAGTCCAGCGGGCCTGAAGTGGGGGTAGGTTATCTCAGGTCAGATGGGGTCAGGAGATTAACTTTATTTCTACATTGGTCTGTTTGGATGTTAGAAATGCTTTGTGTAGAACAGATTATCCTTTATGTAGAATTGTGTCAACTCTATGTATTACATTTCAATCTAAAACATTCTGAACATTTCACCTCACTGAACATACCCCAGGTGTCAAAGTTAACAGTGTAGAGCTTCTATATAAATTAACTACCTGAGGATGCATGATCTGTTAAATCTTTACAGTAAGTCACATTGCATGTCAATGCTCTATGGGTGTGATTGAAGGCAGTTGATATGCTCGTCTGAAGAAGAGGACCAAAGCGTGGTACGTGTTCAAACTGAACACTGAACCAAATAACGAAGTGGAACAAAACTACCCACAAAACACAGGTGGGAAAAGCTGCCTAAGTATGATTCTCAATCAGAGACAACGATAGACAGCTGCCTCTGATTGAGAACCACACCCGGCCAAAAACACAGAAATAGAAAACATAGAAATAAAGAAACCCCCCCCCCCCCCCCCAAAAGGTGCGTACTCCGGCCGCAAAACCTCGTTGAGGGCCCTGGACTGGGCACCCTCGTTGCGGGCCCTGGAGACCGTCACTGGAGGCTCCGGACCGGACTGGAGGCCGTCGCTGGAGGCTCCGGAGATCATGCCATGGATCATCACTGGAGGCTTTGTGCCATGGATCATCACTGGAGGCTTTGTGCCATGGATCATCACTGGAGGCTTTGTGCCATGGATCATCACTGGAGGCTTTGTGCCATGGATCATCACTGGAGGCTTTGTGCCATGGATCATCACTGGAGGCTTCTTGCCATGGATCATAACTGGAGGGAGGAGACATATGGGCAGTCTGGTACGTGGAGCTGCCACAGGGCTCACCAGGCTGGGGAGACATACAAGAGGATTAATTTTGGGTGCAGAAACAGGACTCACCAGGCCGGAGGGACATACAGGAGGCCCTGTCCTTGGCAGAGACACCGGATACACTGGGCCATGGAGGCACACTGGAGGTCTCGAGCTAAGAGCCTGCACAACCCGTCCTGGCTGGATGGTGACTTTGGCCTGGCACGTGCGGGGCGCAGGCACAGGACGCACTGGGCTGTGCAGACGCACTGGAGACACAGTGCGCAGAGCCGGCGCAGGATATCCTGGGCCGTAGAGACGTACTGGAGGTCTGGAGAGCAGGGCAGGCACAATCCCTCCTGGCTGGATGCTCACCAGGGGAGCTGGGATGTAGCGCACCTGGCTAAGAACGCGTATAACCCGGTGCACCGCATAACCCGGTGCCTGACCAGTACGACGCCCGCCATGGTAAGCACAGGGAGTTGGCTCAGGTCTCCAACCTGGCTCAGCCAATCTCCCTGTGTGCCTCCCCCCCCCAAAAAAATTGGGAGTGGCCTCCCAGTCTTTAGTGCCAGCCTTGTCCCCGTGTAATCCTTGGCCCAGCTGCCTCCGCCTTCCTTGCTGCTTCGAGCTGCTCCCATTGCAGGCGATCTTTTCCGGCCAGGATCTCCTCCCACGTGTAGGATCCTTTGCCGTCCAGGATGTCCTCCCATGTCCAGTCCTCCTTACCACGCTGCTTGGTCCTTTGATGGTGGGTAGTTCTGTAATGCTCGTCTGAAGAAGAGGACCAAAGCACAGCGTTGTACGTGTTCATGATTATTTATTCAAACTGAACACTGAAACAAAATAACAGTGGAACAAAACAGTTCTGTCTGGTGAAACACAAAACAGCTACCCACAAAACACAAGTGGGAAAAAGCTGCCTAAGTATCAGAGACAACGATAGACAGCTGCCTTTGAGAACCACACCCGGCCAAACACACAGAAATAGAAAACATAGAAATAAACTAGAATGCCCACCCTAGTCACACCCTGGCCTAACCAAAATAGAGAATAAAGGGCTCTGGCCAGGGCGTGACAGCAGTGACACATTATAAACAGCGGGTCATTCAGTTCATTGACTGTTGGTTCATCAGTGATATAATTAGTAGAATATCCAATTAATTTCAATATGACTTTTATAATCCCCAAGGTAAATTAAAATGGAAAGATAGAATAGAATAGTAAAAAATGCCATCCTGCTCCTCTCCTCACTACTTAACTTCCCCTCACAGTCCCTTCAGTTTCCCTTAAGTCTCGTTAGTTTGGCTGCTCATCCTACCTTAATTATCCCTCACCCATCATAGCCCTGCCATTCCCAACCAATCAGAGCGCTTGGAAATGCGCATCTGGACACTGCACACACTCAGGTCAGAGTGTTATCATCATCCGAAGGGAGAATACGCATGTTTCTGAGGACTTTTTATTGTCGACAGTAACACAAATGTCTGAATGATGTGTGTGTATCTAAAAAACACAACAATAAGAAGATTCCAAGTCATTCGGATTACCAAAATCATATAAACATCTTCAAAGGAAACAGCTCCGAGGGCCCTCATCTCCTTCCTTTAGGTTGTCTTGTTGTTGGTAATCAAGCCTACTACTGTTGTGTTGTCTGCAAACTTGATGATTGAGTTGAAGGTGTGTATGGCCAGGCAGTCATGGGTGAACATGGTGTACAGGAGGGAGCTGAGCACACATCCTTGTGGGGCCCCAGTGTTGAGAATCAGCGAAGTTTGGGGTGGCCCGTCAAGAAGTCCTGTACCCAATTGCACAGGGCGGGGTTGAGACCCAGAGCATCGAGCTTGATGATGAGCTTGGAGGGTACTATGGTGTTGTATGCTGAGCTATAGTCATTGGACAGCATTCTTATATAGATATTCCTCTTGTCCAGATGGGATAGGGCAGTGTGCAGTGTTATGGCGATTGTATTGTCTGTGGACCTATTGGGGCAGTAAGCAAGTTGAAGTGGGTCTAGGGTGACAGGTAAGGTGGAGGTGATATGATCCTTGACTAGTCTCTCAAAGCACTTCATGATGACAGAAGTGAGTGCTACGGGGCGATAAGTCATTTAGTTCAGTTACCTTTGCCTTGGGTACAGGAACAATGGTGGCCATCTTGAAGCATGTCCCCGCCACACTGGCAACACTTTAAGGGGCTTTGCACTAATAATGGCGCTGACTAGGGATACGTTCCCACTGTTCTGTTCTTAGTGCCAGTCTGCACGTTCAAACTAAAACAATGTAACTAACAATGGCATCTTTATGCTTTTGTTAATAAAATAATGATAAAAATACTCAATGTTTATTTAGTTATGGATCCATAATGAATTACTATGGGAATAAATATCACTGAATTACAGAAATATCCTCCATATGTAATTATTGGCGGAGAGTCACGTCATATTTTTCAATATACTGTAGGCGACATGAGTCTCACTAGTGTTGAGTAATGTGATGTTAAAAGTGGTGTAGGTTTTATTTATTTAAAGAGCATAAGTTATAAGCAATAGCCTACAACTATTGTAGCACCATTTCGCTCTGCTCTGTGACAAGCATGGGGACTGGTCTTGATAAATCAATGAGATTCACTGAATTTCGGTTTGGGTATTGATTAAACTAGAATTAGAAAATTGGGGGTGTAGAAATGTTATGCTCTTAGTGTAACCTTTATTTAACTAGGCAAGTCATGTAAGAACACATTCTTATTTACAAGGACAGCCTATCCCAGAGTTTTCTTTTTTTTTTTTTTCTTGGAATAGAAACCCCATAATGTTAAGCAACATTTCTTTAAATCAGTCCCATATACTATGTTCTTACAAAAACAGGTTTTAAATGATCTAGTATTGCCACTATAGAAGGCTATCAAATGCTTCTCAAAGATGCCCTGTGGTGGTCAAACTAGCACTAACTAGCATTAATGGTACCAGTGGTTCACACTTAAATAATGTGCCATAGAATTCTGCGGCACCATGCAAGCTGCGCCGCAGTACGCTGCAACTTTTAAAGGACGAACCACTGTACTTCTCTTGTCTAAGCTGTTGAATTGCGACTCCACTTTGTCTCTATACTGACATTTCGCTTGTTTGATTGCCTTGCGGAGAGAATAACTACACAGTTTGTATTCGGACATATTCCCAGTCACCTTTCCATGGTTAAATGTGGTGGTTCGTGCTTTCAGTTTTGCGCAAATGTCGCCATCTATCCACGGTTTCTGGTTAGGGTAGGTTTTAATAGTCACAGTAGGTACAACATCTCCTATGCACAGATTTGCCAAAACGAGGGCAGGGGAGGGCCTTGTATGCAAGTTAGAGTAGTAGTGATCCAGAGTTTTTCCAGAGCGAGTACTACAGCTAGTATGCTGATTGAATTTAGGTAGCCTTGTTCTCAAATCTGCTTTGTTAAAATCCCCAGCTACATTAAATGTAGCCTCAGGATAAATGGTTTCCAGTTTGCATTAAGTCCATCGAATTTCATAGAGGGCCGTTGTGTTATCGGCTTGAGGGGAGATATACATGGCTGTGACTATAACAGAGGAGAATAATACAGTCGGCATTTGATTTTGAGGAATTCTAGGTCAGGTGAACAAAAGGACTTGAGTTCCTGTATGTTGTTACAAATACACCATGAGTCGTTAATCATGAAACATACAGCCCTGACCTTCTTCTTCCCGGAGAGATATTTATTCCTGTCATTGCGACTCACAAAGAATCCAGGTGGCTGTACCGACTCTGACAGCATATCCAGAGAGAGCCATGTTTCCGTGAAACAGAGTATGTTTCAATCCCTGATGTCTCTATGGAAAGCAACCCTTTCCCTAAATTCGTCTACCTTGTTATCTAGAGACTGGACATTATCACGTAATATACTTGGAAGTGGTGGGTGGTGTGCCCACCTCCGAAGTCTGACCAGAAGACCGCTCTGTCTACCTCTTCTCCGGCGGCGTTGTTTTTTGGTCAGCCTCTGGAATGAGTTCAAATGCCCTGGGTGGTTCTGACAAAGGATCTGCTTCGGGAAAGTCATACTGGTCGTAGTGCTGGTCAGTTGACGCCGCTCTGATATCCAATAGTTCTTCCCGGCTGTGTGTAATATCACTTAAGATTTTCTGGGCTAACAATGTAAGAAATAATACATACAAAAACGAATTGCTGCAAAGTTTCCTAAAGACTAGAAGTGAGGCAGCGCTCTCTGTCGGCACTATCTTAAACAACAATAGATACTGTATACTTGTTAGATAGTACTGCACTGTTGGAGCTAGAAACACAAGCATTTTGTTACACCTGCAATAACATCTGCTTAATACAGGTATGTGACAAATAGAATTGAGTGATTTGATTTGAGGGTACCAGTAACGTGGCAATATGCACAGGGTTCCCTGAGATAGAACTTTAGTTACAATATAATATGACTTAATATTCCACCATATGATGGAACTTTAGTTACAATGGAATTACTTAATTGCACAGCTGCATTTGGGAATGCTCATCACTTTCTCCCATGCCTCCCTCCCTCTTTCCCCATCGGCCGCAGGGTGACGCTACCATCAAGAAGATGCTGAGTTTCTGGTGGCCCCTGGCCCTGATCCTGGCCATGCAGAGAATCAGCAGGCCTATCGTCAACCTCTTTGTCTCCCGGGACCTCAAGGGAAGCTCGGCTGCCACCGAGGCAAGTGTCCTACCGACCTCATATGAGGATTTTAAGCACACAAAACACTTTTCCAGTCTAGCAAGAAGGTGATATTCTGAACAATGTAGTAGTGTCCCCCCACCCCAGAATGCTTTTGGTTTTGATATGGTCCAGTACATAATCCATATACAAATATCATAGTGAATTCATGATGTGAATGAACAAGTATTTTCATACTTAGTAACTATATATAGAAATATGACAATCAGTTTTATGACAATTTACCCAAAATATTTCAACTACTTTATTACTTTACCCAAAATATTATGACATTAGTGATCGTCAAAATGTGTGAAATTTGCAAACGTCTAAATCAACATTTTGTCCATTTCAAATTGTTTTGGTCAGATATTGCGCCTTCTTCACCACACTGTCTTTGTGGGTGGACCATTTTGGTTTGTCCGTGATGTGCACACTGAGGAACTTAAAACTCTCCACTGCTGTCCCATCGATGTGGATAGAGGGGTGCTCCTGAAGACCACGATCATCTCCTTTGTTTTGTTGACTTTGAGTGAGAGGTTGTTTTCCTGACACCGCACTCCGAGGGCCCAAACCTCCTCCCTGTAGGCTGTCTCGTTGTTGTTGGTAAACAAGCCTGCTAATGGTGTGTCATCTGTAAACTTGATGATTGAGTTGGTGGCGTGCATGGCCATGCAGTCATGGGTGAACAGGGAGTACAGGAGGGGGCTGAGCATGCACGCTTGTGGGGCCCCAGTGTTGAGGATCAGCGAAGTGGAGATGTTGTTTCCTACCTTCACCACCTAGGGGCGGCCTGTCAGGAAGTCCTGGACCCAATTGCACAGGACGGGATTAAGACCCAGGGCCTCAAGATTAATGATGATTTTGGAGGGTAATATGGTGTTGAATGCTGAGCTATAGTCAATGAACAGCATTCTTAAATAGGTTTTCGTCTTGTCCAGATGGGATAGGGCAGTGTGCAGATTGCATCGCCCGTGGACCTATTGGGGGGGTGGGGCTAATAGTAAAACGTTTTTAAAAAGTTACTTCCGCACAAAATTACATCTTTACTTATTTGAGGCTTTGTGTAGGTCAAGTTCTTTATCGTACAGCTATAAAAGTTACAGTATATATAGAACCGCCTGCTCAATAGGAATCCAGCAATGTCTGTGTCGCAGGCTGCTTTTCTATGGTCCGCCCCTTTGACGTGGCAAAGAGATGAAAAAATGGATTGTAATGACACAGCCAGCCACTGGTTGGAGCCAGAGACACATTGTTTTGTGTTCTGACTTATAAAAGGGTGGGAAATCAATAAAATAAGTAATGTAAGCATTATTAGTAATTACCTATACATCTAGTGTTCCTAAAAGGTTAAAAGCATATGATTGGTGTTTGCAGGAGTGAATTTCTAACATTGTTAAGTCCATGTGAGAAAGTTTGCAAGGGTGGAGAATTGGCATGCAACCAAACAAAGCTAATTCCAAACACCCTATCCCCTTACCCAGACTCGTAATTGAGTTTAGGTGTATCCTGTTGCCACTGATCATCCTTGACATGTTTCTACAACTTGATTGGAGTCCACCTGTGGTAAATTCAATTGATTGGACATGATTTGGAAAGGCACACACCTGTCTATGTAAGGTCCCACAGTTGACATTTTGTCAGAGCAAAAACAAAACCATGAGGTCAATTGCCCTTAGAGTTACGAGACAGGATTGTGTCAAGTCACAGATGTGGGGAAGAGTACCAAAACATTTCTGCAGCACTGAAGGTCCACAAAGAACACAGTGGCCTCCATCATTCTTAAATGGCTAAACTGAGCAATCGGGGGAGAAGGGCCTTGGTCAGGCAGATGACCAAGAACCTGATGGTCACTCTGACAGAGCTACAGGCTTTCTCTGTGGAGATGGGAGAACGTTCCAGAAGGACAACCATCTCTGCAGCACTCCACCAATCAGGTGGAAGCCACTCCTCAGTAAAAGGCACATGACAGCCCGCTTGGAGTTTGCCAAAAGGCACCTAAAGGACTCTCAGACCATGAGAAACAAGATTCTCTGTTCTGATGAAACCAGGATTGAACTCTTTGACCTGAATGCCACGTCTGGAGGAAACCTGACACCATCCCTACGGTGAAGCATGGTGGTGGCAGCATCATGCTGTGGGGATGATTTTAAGCTTCAGGGACTGGGAGACTAGTCAGGATCAATGGGAAGATGAAGGGAGCAAAGTACATAGAGATCCTTGATGAAAACATTATCCAGAGCTTGTACTAAGGACCTAAGACTAGGGCGATTGTTGACCTTCCAACAGGACAACAACCCAAATCACACAGCCAACACGACGCAGGATTCGTTTCGGGACAAGTCTCTGAATGTCCTTGAGTGGCCCAGCCAGAGCCCAGACTTCCCCGATTGAACATCCCCGAGAGACCTGAAAATAGCTATGCTGCAACACTCCCCATTCAACCTGACAAAGCTTGAGAGGATCTGCAGAGAAGAATGGGAAAAACTCCCCAAGTGCAGGTGTGCCAAGCTTGTAGCGCCATACCCAAGAAGACTCAATGCTGTAATCGCTGCCAAAGATGCTTCAATAGAGTACTGAGTAAAGTGTCTGAATACTTATGTAATATTTCAGATTTTCCAAAAACCTGTTTTTGCTTTGCCATTATGAGGTATCGTGTGTAGATTGATGAAGGGGAAAACTATTTAATCCATTTTAGAATAAGGCTGTAACCGAACAAAATGTGAAAATTCAAGGGGTCTGAATACTTTCCGAAAAAGGAAATATATATATATATATATATATATATATACTGTGTGTATATATATATATATATATATATATATATATATGGGTGATTGGAAATGACACAGACAGTTACACTGATGGAAGCTTCAATATAAACTCAACAAAAAAAGAAACATCCTCTCATTGTCAACTGTGTTTATTTTCAGCAAACTTAACAAATATTTGTATGAACATAACAAGATTCAATAACTGAGACAAACTGAACAAGTTCCACAGACATGTGACTAACAGAAATGGAATAAAAGTAACAGTTAGTATCTGGTTTGGCCACCAGCTGTATTAAGTACTGCAGTGCATCTCCTCCTCATGGACCGCACCAGATTTGCCAGTTCTTGCTGTGAGATGTTACCCCACTCTTCCACCATGGCACCTGCAAGTTTCTGGACATTTATGGGGGGATGGCCCTATCCCCTCACCCTCCGATCCAACAGGTCCAAGACGTGCTCAATGGGATTGAAGTCCGTGCTCTTCGCTGGCCATGGCAGAACACTGACATTCCTATCTTGCAGGAAATCATGCACAGATCGAGCAGTATGGCTGGTGGCATTGTCATGCTGGAGGGTCAGGTCAGGAGAAGCCTGCAAGAAGGGTACCACATGAGGGAGGAGGATGTCTTCCCTGTTACGCACAGCGTTGAGATTGCCTGCAATGACAACAAGCTCAGTCCGATGATGCTATGACACACCGCCTCAGACCATGATGGACCCTCCACCTCCAAATCAACCCTGCTCCAGAGTACAAGCCTCGGTGTAATGCTCATTCCTTCGACGATAAGCTTGAATCCGACCATCGCCCCTGGTGAGACAAAACCGCGACTCGTCAGTGAAGACCACTGTGAAGAGCCAGTCCTGTCTGGTCCAGCGACGGTGGGTTTGTGCACATAGGCAATGTTGTTGCCTATGATGTCTGGTGAGGACCTGCCAGTCCAGCCTCTCTCAGCCTATTGCTGACAGTCCAAGCACTAATAGAGGGATTGTGCGTTCCTGGTGTAACTCGGGCAGTTGTTGTTTCTATCCTGTACCTGTCCCGCAGGTGTGCTGTTCGGATGTACCGATCCTGTGCAGGTGTTGTTACACGTGGTCTGCCACTGTAAGGACGATCAGCTGTCCGTCTTGTCTCCCTGTAGTGCTGTCTTAGGCGTCTCACAGTACGAACATTGCAATTTATTGTCCTGGCCACATCTGCAGTCCTCATGCCTCCTTGCAGCGTGCCTAAGGCATGTTCACGCAGATGAGCAGGGACCCTGGGCATCTTTCTTTTTGTGTTTTTCAGAGTCAGTAGAAAGGCCTCTTTAGTGTCCTAACTGTGACCTTAATTGCCTACCATCTGTAAGCTGTTAGTGTCTTAACAACCTTTCTACAGGTGCATGTTCATTAATTGTTTATGGTTCATTGAACAAGCATGTTCACACAACTTATTGTGGGAGCTTGTGGAAGGTTACACTAAACGTTTGACCTAAGTTAAACAATTTAAAGGCAATGCTACCAAATACAAATTGTGTGTATGTTGTGGCAGACCAAGGGGTTGGGTCAAGACGTTTACACAGATCAGACACGGACAGAGTATGATTAGCTCAGTTTTGAGGGTGTTTATTTAAATAATAAATCAAAAAGATAAAGGATAGGTCTCCCCCATGAGACCCTCTCCGGGATACCGTCTTCTGGGCTCCGGGTCTTACTGTATCCTGTATCCAGCACAAAAACTGAACTCCCCCTCATGCCAATGCCAACGTCCCCAACTGTACAGGAGACCTTTCTTCCCCCCCACTCCCCTTGTGTGCTGCCGTTCTGGCAGCTTTATGGGCCTTGCACAGCTGGTGAGCAATCAGCCCTTGATTACTCCCAATCAGCCCCATTTAGTCCTGGCCTGGAGAGCCCGTCGATACCTGGCACGTCCAGCAGATGGAGCCATGATGTATACTCCGTCTGTCACCAGGCCTCGGCGAGTACCCCCCTGGTGGCTGACCTGCTGTACCCCACAATGTAAACTTCTGACCCACTGGGAATGTGATTAAATAAAATAAATAAATTAAAGCTGAAATAAATAATTCTCTGACATTCCTGACATTTCACATTCTTGAAATAAACTGGTGATCCTAACTTTTTACTAGGATTAAATGTCAGGAATTGTGAAAAACTGAGTTTAAATGTATTTGGCTAAGGTGTATGCAATCTTCTGACTTCAGCTGTGTATGTACAGTTGTGGCCAAAAGTTTTGAGAATGACACAAATATGAATTTCCACAAGGTTTGCTGCTTTGGTGTCTTTAGATATTTTTGTCAGATGTTACTATGGAATACTGAAGTATAATTACAAGCATTTCATAAGTGTCAGGCTTTTATTTACAATTACATGAAGTTGATGCAAAGAGTCAATATTTGCAGTTTTGACCCTTCTTTTTCAAGACCTCTGCAATCCACCCAGGCATGCTGTAAATTAACTTCTGGGCCACATCCTGACTGATGGCAGCCCATTCTTGCATAATCAATGCTTGGAGTTTGTGTATTTTTGTTTGTCCACCCGCCTCTTGAGGATTGACCACAAGTTCTCAATGGGATTAAGGTCTGGGGCGTTCCCTGGCCATGGACCCAAAATATCGATGGTTTGTTCCCCGGACCACTTAGTTATCACTTTTGCTTTATGGCAAGGTGCTCCATCATGCACCAAACTGTTCCTGGATGGTTGGGAGAAGTTGCACTCGGAGGATGTGTTGGTACCATTCTTTATTCATGCCTGTGTTCCTAAGGCAAAATTGTGAGTGAGCAACTCCCTTTGCTGAGAAGCAACCCCACACATGAATGGTCTCAGGATGCTTTACTGTTTGCATGACACAGGACTGATGGTAACGCTCACCTTGTCTTCTTCGGACAAGCTTTTTTCCCGGATGACCCAAACAATCGGAAAGGGGATTCATCAGAGAAAATGACTTTACCCCAGTCCTCAGCAGTCTAATCCCTGTACCTTTTGCAGAATATCAGTCTGTCCCTGATGTTTTTCCTGGAGAGAAGTGGCTTCTTTGCTGCCCTTCTTGACACCAGGCCATCCTCCAAAAGTCTTTGCCTCACTGTGCGTGCAGATGCACTGACACCTGCCTGCTGCCATTCCCGAGCAAGCTCTGTACTGGTGGTGCCCCGATCCCGCAGCTGAATCAACTTTAGGAGACGGTCCTGGCACTTGCTGGACTTTCTTGGGCGCCCTGAAGCCTTCTTCACAACAATTGAACCGCTCTCCTTGAAGTTCTTGATGATCCGATAAATGGTTGATTTAGGTGCAATCTTACTGGCAGCAATATCCTTGCCTGTGAAGCCCTTTTTATGCAAAGCAATGATGACGGCACGTGTTTCCTTGCAGGTAACCACGGTTGACAGAGGAAGAACAATGACCCTCCTTTTGAAACTTCCAGTCTGTTATTCGAACTCAATCAGCATGACAGAGTGATCTCCAGCGTTGTCCTCGTCAACACTCACACCTGTGTTAACGAGAAAATCACTGACAGGATGTCAGTTTCAGTGGAAATGTTTTTGGGGGATTCAGTTCATTTGCATGGCAGAGGGACTTTGCAGTTCATCTGATCACTCTTCATAACATTCTGGAATATATGCAAATTGCCATCATACAAATTGAGGCAGCAGACTTTGAAAATTAATATTTGTGTCATTCTCAAAACTTTTGGCCACGACTGTATATCTACACAAGTTTTAGAACACCTACTCCAAGGTTTTCTTTATTTTCTACATTGTAGAGTAATAGTGAAGACATCAAAACTATGAAATAACACACATGGAATCATGCAGTAACTGTATGGACCGACGCGGATGTCGAGAAGCACGTACGGGGAGTCAAACATTTAATCGGAACAGACTTGGAACAAGACAGGAACATCGTCGGCACACGGGTAAACAAGGACATATGACAGTCAATGCTGATGTTGGGAACAGAGCGGGGTAAGTCCAATAATCACCAGGACTCACCTGATTGAGTCCAGGTGAGTCCAATAATCGCTGATGCACGTGACTGGGGACGGCAGTTGTGCGTAATGCTGGGGAGCCCTCGCGCGCCAGAGGGGAAGAGCTGGAGTAGGCATGACAGTAACCCAAAAAGTGTTAAGCAAATCAAAATATATTTTGTATTTGAGATTCTACAAATAGCCACCCTTTGCCTTGTTGACAGCTTTGCACACTTTTGGCATTTTATCAACCAGCTTCACCTGGAATGCTTTTCCAACAGTCTTGAAGGAGTTCCCACATATGCTGAGCACTTGTTGGCTGCTTTTTCTTCACTCTGCAGTCCAACTCATCCCAAACCATTTCAATTTAGTTGAGGCCAGGGGATTGTGGAGGCCAGGTCATCTGATGCAGCACTCCATCACTCACCTTCTTGGTAAAATAGCCCTTACACAGCCTGGAGGTGTGTTGGGTCATTTTCCTGTTGAAAAACAAATGATAGTTCCACTAAGTGCAAACCAGATGAGATGGCGTATCGCTGCAGAGTGCTGTGGTAGCCATGCTTGTTAAGTTGGCCTCGAATTCTAAATAAATCAGACAGTGTCACCAGCAAAGCATCCCCATACCATTGCACCTCCTCCTCCATGCTTTACGGTGGGAACCACACATGCGGAGATCATCCATTCACCCACACCGCGTCTCACAAAGACATGGCGGTTGGAACCAAAAATCTCCAATTTGGTCTTCAGACCAAAGGACAAATTTCCACCGGTCTAATGTAAATTGCTTGTGTTTCTTGTCCCATGTTCTGTATTAACTGACCTTCATGTCTTAAAGTAATGATGGACTGTTGTTTCTCTTTCCTTATTTGAGCTGTTCTTGCAATAATATGGACTTGTTCTTTTACCAAAATTGAGCTATCTTCTGTATACCCCCCTACCTTGTCACAACACAACTGATTTGCTCAAATGCATTAAGAAGGAAAGAAATTCCATAAATTAACAAGGCACACCTGTTAATTGAAATGCATTCCTGGTGACTACCCCAGGAAGATGGTTGAGAGAATGCCAAGTGTGTGCAAAGCTGTCATCAAGGCAAAGGGTGGCTATTTGAATCTCAAATATACACTGCTCAAAAAAATAAATGGAACACTAAAATAACACATCCTAGATCTGAATGAATTAAATATTCTTATTAAATACTTTTTTCTTTACATAGTTGAATGTGCTGACAACAAAATCATACAAAC